>NW_019641667.1:598053-732268 GCF_000599845.2 Trichogramma pretiosum
CTATGAGTAGTGTAATCGTCGTCCAATGCTTTTGCGATATCTTGACCTCGTGAAAAGTATTGAGCCGTTAATTCGGAATAAGATTTTTGACAAATTTCTGAATTCATAAGCCAATCACCGCTTCGCGAGTCGAGAAAGCGGCACGTTGGTTCAATTTCTGTGCGGATGCACAGCATTTTAAAGACTTCTTTTACATTAAAACATCGCAGCCGTATCGAGGGATTCTGAAGAACATCTCGAAGAAATGAAATCCTTTTTTTGATAGTAACTTTTGTACCTATAAAATTATGTAAGATTTATTAATAGCTCTTTTCTTAAAATTTCACTCTGATCTTACCTACTGTATTTTCGAATGCCACATAAAAAACAGCTCTGACACCCCAAGAAACAGCTGCCAATTTATTGGCAAAGTGCTTCCTCATAAAAAATTATATTGATGAAAGGGTTTGGTTTTTAAAAGGAGCAATTTTTTCCATAGTTGATTCTACGTAGCCATTTCCTGGAAGAAACTAATACACTTTTCGATTTTTCAATTTTTCGTAATGTCGTTTTTTGGGATAAAGTTGTATTTTTCTGCATTAAAAAAATTTCAAAGTGTATACTAATTTATACCATTGGATTCGTCATAAAAAATCCTAAATTTTGGTGGTGTCAAAAATTTTTTTAGATTTTTTTTGTTCATTTGCCACTCGCTCGAAAATGAACTTTGCGGAATTTGCGAAAAAGAACGATCGAAAAAGTGTATTTTTTTGAATGAAATTGCGCTCCTAGGTCATAACTGACTACGGCATTCGATTTTGCAGACAAAAACACATAAGAAAATGTATTGTCAAGACTATTTTTACACTTTAAACAGAGTTTGAAATAAATCGAATGATAGCCCGATTTCGCTTCTTTTTTGGAGCACGTTTTTGAACTTCAAAAATCCATCGACACCATCTAAAATCATTTTTTTGGGTTCTAGTTTACGGGAAAATTCATTTTAAACCTCAAACTTTCTGATTCCGATGGATCCCCCGAGATATAAAAAATTTTAGAAAAAGTTGACCACCCTAATGTATAGACTGTGCAACATGCAGTGAAAAATCTTTTGCTTCTTAGCCCTGAAATCGATTAACTCACCATGCAAAGACCTCGCGATTACAGAGTAGAGCACCGGATGGAAACAAAAACAAACAAGTAGCAAATTTCGTACTTGGTTTACCTTTGTGACTATCTGCCCCTAGATGTCGCTTTGTGGATGACAGTTCCCGCAAGCAGTAGGACATTGGAAACAAGGGTATATATATCGTCTCCGATCTTGTGAAGAAGTTCTGTAGATAACCATACAATGACCCCGACGGATGGTAGTTGAGGAACAGGCATAAAGCCGTTACCGGTCCACGTTTCGATATGCGATCTGTCAGGAGAGAAACTGAGCCAAAAATTGGCTTTCATTATTGCGGATACGATGTATTAAACTTACCAGTCAACTCTGCTCCCTAAACTCCATGATCTCCATGAGATAATTTTAAGGTACAGAAACTCGAAATTTTAAATAATTGTGCTAATCACCACAATATTCTGTAGGTTCTAAGCTATAAAAATTATAGAAATAGAAAAATATTAACAGATTTATATTTATAATAAATGGCTTACAGAGTGTGTTTGTGCGTGTACAGGCACAATATGATTAACGCTTGAATGATTTTTAGTTTCGCCGAACGGAGGCAACGAGCGAGAGAGATCGCAGACTAATTAAAATCACCGAAAAAACTTTTTTTCTAGCTGTTCTCTCTCTTACTTACCTATCGTATCGGATAAAAGCAACAGTGGAAATAATTTCAGCGCTGCAGCAGATATATCAGCTGCAGACTGTAATCATAGCAAATACAAGAGTTTATACATTATTTATACTAGTACATTATTTATACTAGCTAGCATAATGTAGTACATGGCGAAATTTCTCAAAACTCCTAGCTAATTTACACGTTCACTAAGAAAAATAGGAAATAAACGTTTAAGTCGAAAATTATCGAAATATCCGACTACACCACGTGAAAGCTGAGAAAAAATCGCACAAAAACTATATTTTTATTTATTTTTCTAGTTGAATTACATTGTCATTTGTGTAAGTTGAACTTTGAAAATAACTGTTTTTTATGTAAAAAGACCTCAGCTTTCTATTAAAATAATAAAAAACACAAAAAATTATGATGCATTTTAACATATTCAAGTTTGAAAATTTACTTGCATTTTCCGAGGGGAAAATGGAAAATTATGGGAAATTGGACCTCACCATCGGAAAGCTGAGGAAATTTCCTATCGAAATCACTGGTTGGTTTTTTTTCCAGGTTAGTTTAGGTACTTTCAGAGCGAGTTAGAAATTGAACAATTTCGCTCAAAAACGCTGTTGCGCGATGCTAGGAGTTTTGAGAAATTTCGCCCCATATAGCTGATTTTACTCGGGCTAAAATGCAGATGCAGCAGCTTACGTAAGGGAAAACACATAAGGTCCCATATAGCATTTTTCGTCACAAAAACCGGCGATAATACCTTGATCACATTTAATATGATTGCATACAAGCCTTGAATTTACTGGTTCTTTTTATAATTCGTATAGCTAATTCAACTTTTCTGGGAGGAAGAAACTGGTGTAATTTTATGAAAAGTCGAACAAAAGAATACCTATCAATTTGTTCCTGGTCAATGTCACGACAAAGGATACTATATTTTCATTGTTTATTCTGTGAATGTCTACAATATTCGATCATTTACGATGATTGAAATTTCAGCAATTTATACAGCCGCAAAGCGATGCGAAAAACTTTCGCCAAAATTAGGTAAGGGTTTGCTTTATACCATGTCCGAGTATGCCTTCAATTCGGCGAGTTATGTGTTTTATTAACATCATAAGTGTGTGAAAATGCCCAACATACTGAATAAAAAAAAAAAAAATAGTACCCATTCTCACTTTTATTCCAGAAATCTACTTGTTATCGATCATTTTCCGTCGATATACTACCGAAAGTCAAGATTTAAACTAGTCTCAAAGTTTCTCTCGATTACGCGGTGTATATTCACACCTGAGCATTGGTAATAGTACACAATCGAAATTCATACGAGCTGTAAACTTGCCGTCGATGATAGTGCTTTGATCGACTGATTTTATACAAAACGCGTTTATAGAAAAGTTCACGTTCAAGAAATGAGGATGAAAATTTCGATACTCGAAATTCCACCTAAACAATGAGATAATTATGTTTGTAGACTGTGCGAAACAAATCGATTTACTCTACATGTGAAGAGCTCGCGATTAGAGATTAGTGCACGCGATAAAATCGAAAAAAAAACAATCAATTTTATGCAAGGTTTACCTTTGTGGTTATCTGCCGCTAGATGTCGTTCAGCGGACAACAGTTTCCACAAGCGGCAAGATATTGGAAGCACGAGTATATATCTGACCCAGTCCGCTGGTATTTTTAATTCCTTTTTCGAAGAAAATCTCTGTAAGATCGAAAAACAAAACACCTGGAATCGCGACGGAGCTCGCATACCAGTGGACTTGTCAAAGAATTACGTCGAATCTTTGGCTCCGGGACAAGTTTGTAAACCAAATTCTGGGTTCTTTTTGTATTACAATGTGTGCTGTTGCACTCCCACAGGAGATAACTACCACTGCACAAGAATGAATTGTGACAAAGGTATGTGGAGCAGGAACGGCATATTGTTGATTGATTTGAATTAATTCTGATAATCTTGATAAATAAATATTTTCTAATTCAATTGTAAATGATATTTTTATTGCTCCTTTTCATCAATACTTTACTTTATTATCCGACGAATAGACCTTATTTGGTAAGAACAGTTTTATGCAGTTTTTTAATCATCTGCTTCTGACAAATAAAGGATGACTAGTGTAAAAAAAATGTTGTTAAAAAATTATCGGTACTTGAACATCTAATTAGACATAATTATTTGATTTTCATTTTTGAATCGAGAAAAATTGTTGCCACTAATCGAGGGTAGAAAGCCGATGAGAAGCAGGTTTATTTGAGGTTCCTTTATTTAAGGTACTTTTACATAAAATATTCGTTGAAATTTAATGTACTTAAAATTATATCAGAAAATTACATGAAAGTATAATTACATGCATCATTTTTAATGCAAAAATGAACAAAAATGATTTGATTGTGTAAGCGAATTTAAACATTCTCATTGAAATTTCTAAAACATTTATGAGGATTCAATTAAAATTGACTGCAATCTCCGCCACTAGATGACGAATACCCCTATCAATAAATCTGAAAGTGGCAAAATGAAAATAATTATATGTGAGTAAAATAAAAAGTAATCACATAAAATAATAAGTAGTCACATAATGTTTGATATTACAGCCGAACCTCTAAAATCATTCGGACAGACCGATGCGCTCAGAAATCCAATCAGCGTAATGCAATACATTGGTCAACAGATCGGGTCGAAGTCCAATGCCACCGGACACGATTCCCACTTGAACTCCTCTGCCATTGACTGCCGGCCCTCCCGAGTCACCCTGAATCATAACGATCAAAACTCATGATGTTTTAACGTAATTTGCACGCTAAAAAGAAGAAAGCGATATTTTTTACCTTGTACTGTCGCTCGTCTCCTTTCACGCACAGAAACGTGTGGTCGACTTTGGTGAAGGTGGCGAGAGGCTTCCAGTCCACGATGCATCTTTCGAGATCGTAGAGACGAGTGCGGGCGTATCGTAATCTTTTCACCGGTTCGTCGACAAAAAACTGTAAAGGCGTCAGTGATACATTTTTTGAATGTAATCTTGATTTTCATATCGAAATTTTTATCACTCACTTCGGTGGAACCCCATCCAGAAATAATTATCAGACCACCGTCTTCGGGTATGTCGTCTCGAGAAGAGGCCAATTTTACAGGTTGCACTCTATCGTTGAACTCGATGTCTCTCGACACTCTGATCAGTGCGATATCGTAACTTCCCGTCTCGAACGACTATAAAAAACAAATCTGCTATATTCTCTCCTTCGTTCAAATACGCGTGTATATGGCTCACCTTTCCATACTCTTCGTGTTTGTACAGCTTCTCGACGTCGTAGCTCGTCGAGTCGTTGCTCTCTAAATCAACCGAGCCGACGGCGACGTTCAAATATTTTGGATCCCATAAAACTTTTCTGTCCTCCAAATCCTCGCCGGCCGTCGCGTTCTCGTTGTCGATGGCGACGCAGTGCGCCGCGGTCAGCAGGTAACGTTTGTTTAAGATCGACGCGCCGCAGAAGTGATCGCGCTCGAGCTGCAACGAGGCTTGATACGGAAAACTGCCTTCGTCGGCTTCGGTACCTTCGAGGATCCGTAGCTCTGATTCGAATGAGATTGTTTAACAATACGTATTGTATGCGAACAAATAACAAAATTAATGGTATATACTTGCGTGACACCCAAAAAATAGGGTGAATATGATTGAGACCACGAAGAAATTCATTCTTCCAATCAATGCGCTCCAGTCAATGGCTTGAATTTAATTGAAATTGAATTTTAAGATGATAATAAAAAAATACCGGCAAAGTTAATTTTATTATCAATAAGAGTATTAATCTTGTTACTTCGTCAATACTCTATTGAATTTTTTTCGTGGTTCAATAAAATCGTGCACGTTATCTTGCACGTGCATTATTCGTTTGTTCGATTTTTATGGATTTTACTTTACAGCCTAGTCAGGCGCTTTGAATGGAAACATTAATATTAAGGAAAATCGGCGTCGAAAAATATTCCAACATATTGAGCTTTCGTTACTCCATACGCTATACTCTTTCACAAAGTATCCAACGAGTCGATTCGGTTGATTTAGCGTTAGCCTCTCTCTTCGACGTATTTATGCAATAATCTCGCATGCAAAATATTATTTTCGCTCATCCGTCTCGTTGTTTTCATAATAAACAAATATATTTGCAAATCGTGACCTAAAAAGTGCGCCTCTCTCTCTACCAGCTTCGCTCGAGCTCGCAGCATCGGATCCCGAGCTTTTTGCCGAAAGCTCGCGCGGCAAGCGCACGATATAATCTCGCCAATTCGATCCTATACAGCGGGGCGCGCAGTTATTGCTTCCGCATTAAGGGTACAAACTCATGCACATGCTGCACGAGATCGATATCTCAATTTAATCTCGATCGCGTTCGCCGCCGCTGCTTCCAAGTCATAACTACTACCATATAGCTCTCCGAGCGAGTGCTGCTGATGTGCGACGCAGCTAACGAATAATCCGTAAGCTCTTTCTCTCTCTCTTCTTCTTGTTGGCCCAATTTTCTAATTTTACATACGCACCCGCTGCACCAAAAGAGAGAGAGAGAGCGTCGTCTCACTCACTCTCTCTTTCTCTGTGTATTCATGCATGCCCATGTACCAAAGAGATCTTGACTCTCATAGCGATTTAAACTTACCGATTCGTGTCTATGCGAGTCTGTGCGTTTATAAACACAGGAGCTCGAGACCCTCCGATTGATCGATACGCAAAATCGCGGGTGAACTTGACGAAGAAATAATGAATCGCGTGCATTGTTATACTCGTTGAAACATCGTTGCTTACTCTTGTACCAAAAATCGTCGATACAAACTCGGAGCTTTTATCGTCGCTTTAATCAGAGTTACACATTAGCGAGAGATGAAACTTCTTGGCACGTATCATTTGAGCTTAATGAGGATGTATATGCAGCGAGTGCGTGCCAAAAATTAGTACACCAGAAAACATCAGATCGATAGCCAGATTAAAATGTACACGATATTTATATTTATACAAACTTATGAAAAAAAAGTTTCAATTTTGGGTATGTACTATGTTATACATCGAGTTCAGCGGAGTGCGCGACAAAATCGGGAACGCGAACGATTCGGTCAATGGTTTTGATGGTTACCCAAGTTTACGACCGGAGAGCCCAATAAGTTCCGTCGAAATAATAAAATGTAAGTTAGGTGCGAGGGAGGGGCGCTCGGGCTCTTAATAATAGCCTGTCACGTACTACCTCTGCCGTGCGCTACCTGATCCTTTGATGAAAAGTATACAAGCATATACGTTCCAAACGATAAATGCCCATCGATCATTGGGTGTTGATATTCGAAATTGCCAAACATCATCGTAAACTCATAGCTTGCGCGGGCCGAAGTCCGCTACTCGAGAGTTTTGCGCCGCGGAGATTTCACGCTCGGCCAAAATAGAAGTTATAAACTCTCTTTCTCTCTATTTATTAAGCAATGTCGCCCGTTCCAAAACGCAACGCGCACACGCCCGAACGCGTATAGCAGCAGCAGCAGCAGCAAAAACCTAATCGGCCATTAAAATTACAAAAGCACACAACGAACAAAAGGCCCGTAAATAAATCCAGCGAGCGAGCGAGCGAGCATCGCGACGACGACGAAACGTTGCGGGGTGTATGTATTTCGGCGTTGATAGTCGAGCGCGCCCATATGTAACATCTTGTATCACCGTATAGTATGTATTATATATCGGCGCGCGCGCGAGAAAGCTCGGAGTAGCGACGAGTAGTGGTGAGAAAAGCGCCGCGCTTGGTTTCTCTATTTTTGACCTGAAACGCAAAGAAAACGCGCTACGACTGTGTAGCCGGCCGCGCCGATGCAAAAGAGAGAGAAAAGAAAGAGAGACAGTCGAATTCCACGGCTGATGTTTTTTTTTGTTAAAAATTTCAAACAAATGCACGTCATTTTTGTGTAGAATATTGCTTTCTCATACAAAGGAGATTGTGAATTAGGCATAGTATAAGGCAATTTGGTTCACTAAATTTATAAACTAGATTGAATTCTCCTCAGGCTTGATTCAGCTGCATCACACTATGGTGTATGCATTGACTCATATGCATTGTACTCTCGAAGGGTGTTCTTTTCTTCATAAGCTTAAAACCCATAATTGTAACGTATGAATTTAAAATGATAATAATAAAAAAATTAATTTTTTCGTCCAAAGGTCAGACTAGAAATATTTTTTCCGAATAAAAAGATTATTTATTTTTCATTAACATTAACAGTTAGAAATAATGCAATATATTATTCGGAAGAAGCTTTAATTTGTTAATGAACAAGCTCTGATTTTTTCAGTTTTTCTTCAATACGCAGAAACAATGGAGTCCATCTATTATCGCAGTCACCTATCGACATAGTTAATTGTTTTGCTCTTTCATGTGATTCATAGTTCTTTTAGGCTATATTGTCAATGCAATGTATCTTTTACTTATAAAATAATGAATTTCATATCAAAGACTAAAAATTCATCTTCATATGGAAAACTTTTACACGAGTTACACATCCTCAATATATTTTTCAAGTTTGCTAGTCCATTTTTTGTTTCTTGTAATGAACGATCTTTGAATTTGCATCATATTTTTTTATGTTTACACCAGATTCTGCAGCTGATTTGACTTATGCTCTTAACTTTATCTCAAGTTGACCGCTAATAAAAGAATTTGACCAATGTTTTTTTCGAAGATTAGATAATGTTTTTTTTTACCATATAACTTTGTTTTTTAAATTATAGGACCTATAATGATCGTTAAAAATGTATAAGTGTTATAATAAAAGTGATGGTACTCAAAATTAGAAACTGACCTTCATCGGTTATCATCGGTACATTTTGTTAAAACAAAAATATATTAAACATTATTAGTGTAACTTTTGCTTTACGAATTAGAATTGATAAAAAGCCATTCCATATCTTTTTATTCAAATTTAGTTTAGTATATAAAATGAAATTATGACTACCCCGACGGAAAAAAAATCGTTCAAGAAAAAGTAAAAGTAGTAACTAAAACCATCATATTAATGCAAAAATTACTAGCGATTTCGAACAGCCAATGCATTAAAAAAGGCAGCATAAAATCACATTTTTCTACACTTTTTTACACTTTTTTACATTTTCTTCAACATGCTATCCGCGTGTGATCGCATCGACCACAGCAAGTGATTTTCGTGAAAAAAATGTATTGATTTTTATGAATAAATTAAGACAAGTTATGATGGATATGTATATTGTATATGGGCTATATAGCGTCAACTGCCCTCCCCCCCCCCCCTTGGATCAAAGTTATAATTTGATTTTTCACATTTTATTCTGCTTTCCAAGAGTGAATATGAAAAAATGATTGAAACATGATTTTTTATGTAAAATTTGATGAGGAATTCAAATTTGATGTCAAAAATCATATTCATAAATTCCAAGTACCTTATTTTCTAAATTTCAGCCTCAGTGACAAAAATAAACATGTTCGTATCCAGCGATATGGCCAATATTGTAATATGTTCATCGATACACCAAAATACAACTTCTGATAAATTTTTGTCTTCGGCAGACAATCAGACTTCATTATTGAACATGATATGAGTCAAGAATACAGGAAATTCAGAGAAAAATCATGTTTTATTGACACACATGAAGGTCAATAATGAAGTCTTGCTGTGGTCGATGCAATCACACGCGGACTTGACTGGAATTTGAAACTCATAATCAAAAATTGTAACATTTAAAATTATTATTACAGAATTTTATGTTTTTTTATACTTCTTTACTTTTTCCATGTAACTTTAATGAGCTTGAATTCATAGAGTTTTCATCTCTCTAATTATAGGTAAACAAATGCAATAAACTTTAATAAAATGTAAAAAAGTGTAGAAAAACGTATCACAAGTCCGAAATCGTTAGCAATCTTACATTTTTTTACACTTTTTTACTTTTTATTACAGTTCACAACATTATTATGCACTTTATTTAATAAAAAATTTGCGCTGGAGTAATTAAAATTATTAGTCTCTCGTAGTCCGAGCAAGACGTCCGAGTCCTTCACTCAATTCAAGTAAAAAATAATTCAAAACAATGAAGACTGCTTTCTTCGTTTTCTTGATCATTGCTTCGATCTGAGGTAAACATCATATTATACATCAAAATAATTTAATTAGACATGCATTGTTCATTAATCAGAGGTACAAAATATTATTATTCTCATTTCCAGCAACTTTTGGCAAATCCATTGATGTGGAAGAGCACGCAAATCTGCGAACCAAAGAGCACCTTCAATGACTACTGCAACAAATGCGTTTGCTCGTACGACGGCCTTACCGCTGACTGCACTAAGAAATTCTGCGATCGTGACCCCTGGAATCGCGACGGAACTCGCATACAGGCGGATTTGTCAAAGGATTACGTCGAATCCTTGGCTCGGGGACAAGTTTATAAACCAAATTCTGGGTTCTTTTTGTATTGCAATATGTGCGGTTGCACTCTCACAGGAGATAACTATTACTGCACAAAAATGAATTGTGACAAAGGTGTGTGGAGCAAGAACGGCACGTTGTTGATTAATTTGAATTAATTCTGCCAAACTTAATAAGTAAATACTTTTTAATTTAATTGTAAATTATAATTTTTGCATCCTTTTCCTCTATACTTGATTTTAATACCCAAAAATAGATGTCTGTATTAAAGAAAAATTCACCAAAAAAATATCGATAAGTCAGCAACCATAATTAGTCGTAATTATTCGATTATCACTTTTGAATGGAGAAAAATGGTACCCACTTAAACGAGGGTAAAAAGCCGATGGAGAAACTGCTTTTCTATTTCTGCTTTGGAGAGGATTATAACATAGCGCGGTCCAACGGAGAAAATATTTCCTCATACACACGCATGCACACGAGCGTTGCCATATTATGTGTATGTGTGTGGTATATTTTTAGTAAAACTTCGCATAGACCGGCGCGAAGATTCCACGTTTTGCCGGGAGAAAATTTTGCAGCATATTTGCGCCTTTATGCGCGCAAACACTTTTGCTTGAAAAAAAGAAATAGTTATCCTCGATCGAAGTATACGTGATTTTTACACAAGGTAATGATAATAAGCTCGACCAGTCGGTATTTGCATGAAGAAACGAGATACAACATCGAATCATCTTAATGAATTTTCAATCATCCGATCGTTCATTTTTAGAGTCTCGTATACTTCTATACACTGCATGCTCTAAAGCAGCAGCAGCAGCACAGCCAGCCTAGCGCAGCGATCATCGAAACTCATGCGCTCTCGGACGCGGTCGGTCGAAACTTGTCATTGGCCTTCTACTACTACTACTACTGCTGCAGCTACTACTACTGCTGCAGCTACTACTGCCCCGTACTGCGCCAGCGCGCCAATCGCCCATTGACCATTATACACACATTTACGTTCCGTTTTCCAGAAGGCGAAGCAGCAGTAGCAGCGGCAAATAAGTACGCGCAAAACTTTGGCAAGCCATAATAGTGCGTATATCGGGCGAGTTATTCTTGAAAGTGCACACGAGCACGCGATAATATATATCGAAAAGGCTAGTAGAGAGAGAGAGAGAGAGGCGCTGTATACAGTGGCAGATATTTACGAGTTTCTTCGAGATTTTCCGCTCTATAAAATCGGCAAATTGTCAAGTGTGTCTCTCTACTGCTACCACTGGCGAACTTTTTTCAATCGTCACACGTTTCGATGATTTAATTCAACACTTGGGCAGATGCGCCAAGAGCAATAATCATCCTTATAATTATAAGAATGCCCCGCTACGAGGAGAGTCTATATTAAATTTGACTCGCAGACAGAGTCAGAAATTCCACGCGCACTCATATATGGACTTTTATTGCTGCGCTTATATACGTCTCTCGGGTGGTTGTGACTTTCCTTTGTATTTACGTGCACCCCGAGTATTTACGCGAACGCCGCCGCCGCTGCTGCTGCTGCGCCTCCACATTACACACCTATATCGGGAGGTACGGGGTGTATTTTTGGCACGCGCAAATCGCGATGCGATAGCATCTCGAATATGCACGAAAGAGAGACAGATTTGGCTTATCAGTTGAGAGCTTAAGAAAAAACCCTTTTTTTATCTCGAGATAATTAGTTGTAGGTAATTCGGAGGTGTGCCGATTTCAGCTTGCATACACATACGCACACACACATTCATCCGCAATGCTCGCAGCGACACAATCGCATGTACATGGCAGCTTTTCATCGGGCAGCATCAGCACGCAAGATCATTCAAATAATCCCGTGATTCATGCACAACAACGCGCGCGCACACACACACACACGCGCGCACATACAGAGGCGCGAAATATTACGTGTATAGAAATTTCAAGTTCTATTTTAGAAACGCAAAATCTTGGTTACCGGTATTATTAGATCGTTACGAAAAAGTCGCGTTATTTTTGCTTGTAGACACGGCTTCTGTGTGTGTGTGTACAAAAAAAACGAGCGAGCCGCCACCTGGCGTCAAGCTCAACAAGCTCCTCAGGCGCAGCGTGTGATCGAGCGAGCGGATCGGTCGAGCTTTTAGCTTTCGATCGTTGGAAGGGTCGATACCTGCGACGGTCAAGCAAGCTTGAATCGAGAGACTGAGAAGCGAGTTTTGACTTTTGACGCACTGTTGGCAGCACTCGTAGTGATTTTTTTACGAAATTGATGAGGCGGACTGATAGATTGACTGAATATTATTGGATTGATTTTTTAAGATGAACTTTTATATACAGTTCAGTTTGTTTTGCCACTTGTGGATTTACAATACTCCATCTGTTGGACGAGTCGAAAACTTTATAAACGAATATGTCCCCTTTGTCCACCAAACTGTGTGCGCCAACCGAAAAAAATCGTGCTTGGAATTCAAAAATTAACATGTATTCTTTTATTAATTTAAAAATTTTTTGTTCTTCTTCTGGCATTTTTGCCGAAATTCGTTTCTTTTTAAAATAGTCGCTCAAGCGAAGTGTTATGAACTTAAGACTTGTTGGAGCCTTTTTATAGCTACTGAGTTTAAAAAGATACTTCTGTTAGTGCTTTAAACAATTTAAATATAAAAAATTTTCGTGAAATGAACATGAAAATTGCTCAATTTTTTAAACAAAGAGCTATTTTATATTCGTGCGAAATTTACAACACATTCATAAATAACTTATAAAATAATCATTTATTGATGTATCATAATAATTATACAGTTTTTTTCATAAAATTTATCAGTAATTATTATAAATTGTATCATATTTTCACATAGTTCTCACATATTTTATATGAAACTAACATACATTTTTAGAAAGTTGAAAGTCGTTTGTCATAAAAAGCTACGAGACTGCATCAGATTAGGTAAATCACTACACTAAAATATTTTGCAAATACTTTTCAAGTTGTTGAGTTGATTTTTCGAAAAAAATTCACGAAACATTGTTAAAAACAAAGTTATAAACAAATGAAATAATGCATTTTTTTAATATTATTTGAAACTTCAGTTGGAATAACTCAAGGGAATTAACTTCTTGAAAGTACTACAGATGTGAAGTAAAACAGCTCTTCTTCAATTTCATATTTTTTCATATTAATATTTTTTTTATTACCAAAGTTACATACAAAATAGTTGAGTGTCGTGATTCACCCAATGCGGCGCAATCTCGTAGCCTTTTATGGTTCACGAGTTTTACATAAAAACGCGCAGCCAAAATTTTCTGCTCGAATAATGAGGTTATGATCGTTAACACAATGTATATTTATACGCGGTGCGACACAATGTGTTACCGACTGCTGACTGGGCACTTTCTTAAACTAACAACAATTGATTGACAATCTAATCCAATTCGACTACAATAATCTGATGCTTGGATCCGTTTAAACACAGTAGTCCACAAAGTAATCGAATCATGAAGCTGACCATCGCTTTGGCCGTATTGTTCCTCGTCTGCGTAAATATAAACTCACGAGTTTTGCCACTTTAGTATTTAGAATTAATTTTTCACCTATTCACGCAGCGAACATTTTTTTCACAGGGAGCGCAAGCTCGATCGGTAGAAGGCGATGGCAAGGACCAGCTGAAGGTCTTGGTTGACCATTTGGAAGATACCATGAAGCCAAGTCTGACCGAGACCCGCCAGCAAGTGAATAAAATTAAAACAGACATGATAAAGTCAAAGGAGGAGGTCGTGAAAAAGCGCGACAAGCTTGTCTCAGAGTTCCTAGCTCAAGGCTTCGTAAGCATTTTTTTATAATTGTCACCCTTTTGTACCTGTAAAAAGTATTCTTAATGGCGATTTAGTTAAGTTCGACGAAAGATAAAATACTCCTCGCGGCAGCCTCGATGTCAAACGACTCATCCAGTTGCATGTCCAAGTCCTACGCCATAACGCTCGAAATAGCTTACAGCAAAAACGTCCTGCGCTACTGCGTCGACACCGCTTTGCCGAATCACCTGAAGCCGGTGAACGAGGTCCTCCAGGCGATCGACAAGACAATCTTGAACGTTGACGTTTATGTCAAGGCGGTCAAACAGTGCCTCGACGATACCGAGTGCTTGAAAGACGTAAGAATAACCGCTTGTTTATATGAAAAAAAAAAATATCGTCATTGATTTTTTCAGGCTAAGGATGCCATCGACGAGCTTGAGAGGAAGACACATGGACAGGTCAATTTGTGGAAGTTGAGAGATCAACACCATAAATTGTTGAAAGACTTGGAGGCGTGCGAAAAACAAACAGCTTTCGATGTATTGATAGCCCAATTCCGTGCAGCGGAAGATGACGTCAGAAAATGTCTCGTCAAATTGATCCCTGTATAGTGTACATGACTCTCGATTTTCAGATCAGGATCTCATTTCCAGAAATTGAATTGAAAGATTTGCATTACTTTCAATCGGTTTAGAAAAATGATAATAATAAAATTCTTACACCTAGACGATAATTTTATTGATTCGATACACCCGATTCGCGAACAATTACTTCTTATATCAGCGGACGTCAACGGTTCGTCGTAGACTGCCGGGGATATTTTGAATCTTGACATTGCTCGTAAGTAATTGTACTGCAACTATACTGTGACTTTCCTTGCGCTATGTACATGTGACCATTCATGCGGCAGGACTGGCACATGCATAAAAGCTCCGAGTTGGACGGCTTCAGGGATGAAAATTTTCCATTTGAGTCCTAAAATTCATTTTAACAAGTATTTATTAAATAATACGGCAGTAGACGCGGTACCTCCTTGCATCAACCAGTCAACAAGTATTTTACAATGCTGTTGATACAAGTTATTGTTTTAAATCGCGATAGCTAGATGCTACTTTGGCATCCTCTTAGAAAACTCACGATTTTATATATATTTTACCTTAATCAAGAGTCGAAAAAATCAAACGATGATAATTCAACCCTTTACTTAACCCGAATTTTATTAAATAAATTGTACACAAACGAAAAAGTTAGGAATCGGACTGGACTCGAACCAGTGCCACACGCCTATAGCCGGCGCGTACTCTACCATTTGAGCTACCGAGTCCTCTTTCCAAACTCATCGTTATTTGTGTACAAGAGCAGATGTTATTATTTTTGACTCTAATTATTTAATTTATATTTTTATCGGCACTTACCTAACAAGTGCCGGCCCGATTTCAGCTGAGGGCCAGTTATGTATTGTCTGCTGAGCAATCCTTACCAGCAAAATTGCTATTTTATTTAAGAGAATGCCAAAGTAGCATCTAGCTATCGCGATTTGAAAAAATAACTTGTATCAACAACATTGTAAAATACTTGTTGACTGTTTGATGCAAGGAGGCACCGCGTCTACTGCCGTATTATTTAATAAATAAAACTGGGGCGCGAAATAAAATAGCAATTTTACGGGTAAGAATTGCTCAGAATACAATACTTAACAAGTATTGCTATTCAATAAGTTGAATATAATTCAAAACTTTTATTTGTGATTTTTATTTGTTATTTTTATTATTATGGGAACAAAGTCCTCATTATTTGCTCCCATATCATGGATTCAACTTGGTCTACATCGTTAGCAGACATATACATATTCCGATTCGAGTTTCATGGATTCCTATTGCCACAAGTAGAGTTTAGTTAACTCGAGATTTTTATTTGTTGACTAAATTCTTGTTAAGTATCTCCTTGGTAGAATTTCTCGACATCAATAACGGTCTTCTGGCCGAAAATGACTTTTAAATAAACTATCGATGATGAACTTGCTTTTGACTATTTATTTAATACAACTTTTTTTTTACTAAAATTGAGATGCAAAAACAACAATTTGATTGTTTCGAAAAATGTAGTCAAATTTTCAATCACTTATTTTAAGGCTCTACCACTAGATGGCGAGTACCTTTGGTCTGTAAATCTGCATGCGGCAAAGTCAAAATAATCTTATGAGTTTGGGTTTCACTATTGAGCCTACTAACTCAGTCACGTGGCTCGAGGCTGCACGCACAATATTGCATTACACGCAATGCATTCTAGATAATTGAACCACCAGACGTGGCATTTCAGACTACGATCCTTTTTTTCAGATTGTTAGTTGCAATTCCTGCATCTCTTGAACAGTTGCTTTCTGATTCAATAAAATGATTCATTTGAAAATATACAGGTATTAATATCCCAGAATTCGTTTTGTATTGTAGCAAGATACATCGTAATCATTGGGATCATAATTGATCATGAACTTTTTGAAGACTATACATACTACTTCGAAATATACTACCCGAAGATTAAAAATGGTCCACCGCTCTTATAGAATAGGATAAAGAAGGCCGATTGCGATCGATAAATTGAGAATCGAAGGAGCAGACTTGACAAGTTCAATGAGCTCCTAAGTATGGCTCGTACACACACGTGAGTCTTGCGAACGCGAATCATAAATTTCGCTCACTCGAATCTCCATATACTTATTACATCGAGTCTCTCTCGATCTCTCTCGTTGCCGCTACCGACTACGCACCGCGCGATACACGGCGGCATAATATCATCGGCGTCTCTCTCTGTCTCTCTCTTTTATTTTTTGGCGCCCCGTGCGTTTAAAATATACATCGTATACCTATGCGTGGAGCAGTTATCGGTTAATTTGCGTTGGACTCGTAGCTACTGCTGCCGATCTATAAATCTCGTCGGCAAATTTCTTCAATTCTCTCTCTCTCTCTCTCTTTCTTTTCTTTTGTATTTTCTTTGGCGCCCTGCGTGTGTGCTGCGAGCGAGAGAGAGAGAGCGAGTCTGCACTGCCTGGCTTCTCGTTACGGGCGAACGAAGACGAACGGCAAGCCAAGCCGAGCAAGCCCAAGAGAATAGCTCTCGATCGAGACAGAGCCACAGAGTGAGAGAGAGAGAGAGAGAGAGAGAGAGAAATGAAGAAAGCTCGTCGTTTGCCCTGCCCGTCATCGTCGAAGGGAGAGACGATATAATATACGCGCGAGAGAGAAAGAGAGAGAACCTCCCCGCGTGGAGAGTGAGAAAGAGAGACAGAGAGATTATAAGGCTATTCTTAAAATAGGGCCGCGCTGCTCCGAAGCTCTGCTGCTGATGCTGATGCTGCTTGCGAGCGTGCGAGCGAACCAACACAGCGCAGCGTAAGCGCGAAGAAAGTAAGAGGAAAAGAGATCGGAAACATTTGGCTGCTGCTGTACGTGCGTGCGTGCGCGTTGTATATAGATCGTCCGAGATCTCTCTCTCTCTCTCTTTTGCGCGCTCTGGGGTCGTCGCCGGCTCCGCAGCACGACGGACTCATACTATACGCGTAAAACACTACTCGACGTCGGGTCTTCCCGAGCTTTGTCTATAATACACACACGCACGACTAGTGCGCCGTGATCGGCTCTTCTCCGTCTCTAACTGACGCCAGTGCGGTAGTTTTTTTTCCACTCGACCAATAAAAGAGAAAAGTTTTATTGTATTGTATATTAGCCGCGCCGCGCTTTCAGAGGTGGAGGACGACGACTCGCGCCAACGACACGTTATCGTCATCAGCTCGTGTGTTAATTTCCCTGCTTGGAGGAGAAGAATCATCATCGGTCGGTGCTTTCGACCTGTGCCTCGTGTTGTTATGTGTGGGTGTGCAAGTGTTATGATACGTGAGATGTCAATCAGTGCCTGCGATTGACAGGTGTGTCGTGATAATAATCCAAGTGCAGCGGCGTCGATGATAATCACGTAGAAAAAAAGACGCATCGCACAACATGTCGTCCTACAGGCATTACGTAAGTTTTTTTTTCTTCCCATTGTGCTTTTTCATTGTGCACTTGAATCGAGCTGTGCGTCGAGCCGATGGGCCGATGGATTCTTTTTTTTGGCAAGCCGCGTTTGGCATATATAATACGCGTCACGCGGTGACACGCGTAGCCGCGTGTGACAGTAGTGCAGTATAAGTCCCGCGTGTATACCAAGTGACATACATTACATCTCGAGCTCGAGCTAGCAAGAGAGTTCAAGCCTAGTTGGTTCGAGTTATTTTTCCGCAACGAACATTTATTCGCGACGTGCGAATCACGGACTTAAAAATATTCGAGACATCGAAAATAGTAAAAAAATGTCGGTTCGATATTATATTAATACTCGTTCGATCACCAAATTAGCATTAATTTTATCGGCGCGTGCAATATTTATATACACAAAGTTTAGGCGACTCTAAGCCGGTTAGTCTCCCCGGCAGGCATGCCGGGCATTTATTTAAAATGAACCCGCGCAGAGATATGTGTCAAACTTTTTGATTATTTACTCGGTGACGGTGCGAGTTACGCAACGAGACGACGGTGTTTTGTCGATGAGCCAGATTTTCCGTCGTCTCGATCGTCGATGTGTCGCCTCGAACATGTCCCTTTTTACGATCGGCACTGGATGCGATGTTTTGTTTTATATACATCGCCCAAAACATGTGTGTGCCTAATGAACTCTCGAGGTGCGCACCGAAAAAAAAACGTATAAATAAACTCTCTCTAGCCGTCGTCGACGTAGCAAAAGCGTCATTACGTGTATGTATACAAAATTGTGTGGAATTCATATCGTAGCACCACCACCGGCGAAAATCATGATTGTTTACAAAACAGCTACTAGCCACTATGCTCTATAATTTCGAACTTTTGGCGCGTCGCGCGTAAACTCCGCGGACGCAAGCACACGGACGCAAGCGCGTGAGAACGACTACACCCACGCGCTGCTGCCGCTGCTGTCGTCCACTTCGGTCAGTTTTTATAATGCGACCGAGACAACCGAAAGTTTTGCATGTGTCAAAAAAGAAAAACTTCATTTCCGCTTTTATACCACCACGTGTACGTGCGTGCGTGAGTGAATAATAATAATACAACAGAGAGATTCGAGAAGCGGAAACGCTATACGCTACTTATTTAGGGTCTCTCGCTCGGTGAATCGGAGCTTTTATAATACCAAGTTTAGAGTGTGTATACATTTTGATAAATAGAATCTCGAGAGTCGGGAGGGCCGTACCTACTATTCGCGTCAAAAGTTCTCATATATATCCGCACGTACATAACACGTCGATTCGCGTATAAGAATTCATCCGAGCCGAACAAATAGTGTTCGAGAGTAGTGCGGCACATACATACACACACAACGGCGGTGGCAGCGGCGAAACGATCTATTTTAAACGAGGCTTTTAATGCCTCATAGTCTGCGAGCTCGTTGAGCGATCGGCTCTGTGTGCGTCTGTACCTTTCGTACACGCGATTGTCTTTAAGTTCCGTGATTAAAAATCGTTGAGTTTTAAAAATTGCATTGTATTTTCCTCGAGACCTTGAATTAATTTCTGCCGATTCGATAATCGAAGACAACGAGCTTTGATCGAACATGATTTTATAGTTCGCGGACGAAAAATAATAATAACAACGATGATATATAACTCGTAATGTAAGATGAGGCTTATAAGAAAGTTTTAAGCGCAGCAGCAGCCGCATCTCCGCGAAGTACTTGAAGCTTCTTAATACTCGCGCCATGAAGCGAGGCCATTGATCATAATGATATTTGCAGGCAAATCTTTTCTTTGATGTCGGAGCTGTCCGAGCTTATGTACGTAGCTTATTTAAGCTTAAAGTTCGGTGTGGATCGAAAATTATACAAAAACAAATGAGTCGAGCTCGCGAGAAGTTTATATCGCCTGTATCGATTCTTTCTTCTGAACTTTCAAGATGATCGATCAATCTAAAAGCTGCCGCTGCGCGTCATACTCGGACCATACACACATGTAAACGCGCTTGCCACAAGACGACAACCTTGACTTTCGTACTTTTCGCGCAAAAAGAAGCAAAACGACGAGCTACGCGACGCAAAAGCACACGCGCGCACACGTAAATCTAATCACTGCCAGTGTTCTGCTCGACACACATAGCGGAGCAACAGCCGAGGAAAAGCCGAGAAAGCTATTTATTTGCAGTATGTGTGTGTGTGTAAGCAGAAGAAAGAGAGAAGTTGCAAAGGCAAAATTAGCCGACGATGTTTGCGCGTTGCTTACTCGTGTATGTAATGCTCTCGAGGTATGAGGCTCTCTGATCTCTGGCCCTGTGTTCTCCTTTGTTTTGTTCGTTCTATACGCGTTTGTTCTTCGAATCGATAAATGCGCGTGTACTTAAACTGAAAATTGTGAATTTATTTTATATAAATGTGGTAACGAGATTGACTTTCTCGTATTATGTATCGCGCACACGATCGTTTCTCATTTTCACCTGAAAAAAAAGCTCGATTCTCGATTAAAAACAATATACACAATAATGTTATGTATGTATCGAATATCGGATTCCCGCGAGCGAGCGCGAAACATGCGTTCCATATACAGAGAGCGAGACTTTCGCCCCGTATCGGGGGCGGCTCTGATTGCAAGATCGATCGAAACTTTTTTGAGCTTTGTGAAAATAATTTAAAAAAAAATAAAAAAAAATATTGATTGACCGATAAAAGTCCGAATTATAACTCAAAGTGCAGCACTCGGAAAATTGAATATTTCGCGTTAAATTTCAATCAAAAAGAGCGCGTGGAAGCCGTTTATACGTATACTTCATTCACGGGTCCGCAGACATTATACTCGTGTTTCACATTAATTGGCGGCTATTTGGAATCACGAGGAAAATACACGCACGCAGTTGGCGGGGCCGCGGCTTGTAAAACGTTGCGCGTGCAATTCCGAAAAGACGTCGACCTCTTCTCTGAATGTTCGATAAATTATTCCTCCGACTCGAGTCGGTATATAAGTTAAACGATGCGACAAGTTAACTGGAGCTTATACAAAGTTGAATCGATATTATTAGCCAAAAAAACGCTGTTTTATAACAATTGAACTCGATTCTATAATTATTCGACTCGTTGGTTCTTTTTCTGATTAAAAATAGTCGGATTAAAATAGAAATGCAATTTGCACAACGAGTGAAACTTACAATTGTGTCGAGATTGATTGTAGCACGTTTGTGTACAGACAGTGTACGACTTGGTAGACCAAGATGAGTTACCGAATAGACAAGGAGTGAAATTGAATTAAGAAACCCCGTAGTCAATACTCTAAATTGGAATTATTTTTTTATCAAAATATAAAACATCTTGACATCTTTTATACAATTATTTTGACTTTGCAGCTTGCAGATTTACAAATAAAGGTACTCGCCATCTAACGGTGGAGGCTGGCTTTAATTTTGATAAAATCTTCAAAATCTGGTTCTAGTAAATCAAAACATCTGCACTAAAACGTAAATGTTCAAACAAATATTTGAATTTGAACGTAGAATTGAATCGTTTTACTTCATAATGGCATTTTAAATTGCATTTCCAAGAATTTTCCGTCAGTTTATGTAAAAATATAAATCAGTACCTAAATATTAATCTTCAACGAATATATCACGAAAAGTATCTTAAATACAATGCTGTACCGGTTACTTTCATTGTAATTCCTGATTTTGCATGAAATTGAAATTTTTTCAACGGAGTTCAAACTAATTTATTTGATGTATCGCATCAACTATAAAAGTCGATCGATCTTATCGAAAAATATACAACTAGTTTTCAACGTATATTATATGCTGCATCAATAAACCCCCCCACTCCAGATATTATTTTTGTTATTTTTTTTCCAATACGCTCGTCCGCGCGCCATAAAAAATGTCAGACGCCGCCGATTTCATTGGCGCCTCGTGATTATAAAACTTAAAAAAGACTAATGGACGCAGTATGACTCGAGAATAATTGAAGACTCGCGCTTGTGCGCGCGCGCGAATCTTCATAATTGTAATTTACAATGCCGATGCTCTCTCCCGAAGTGAAGCTTGCAATTTTTCATCCCGAGCATCGAGCGCATCGTCATTTGCCACAGTTGGGTTTTTGTGTGCGATGATGATGAGCCATCGTCATCGGTTGTGCATTATATAGACTACATACAGATTTTCGTGCATCGCTCGGAAAACTTTCTTAATGCTCGCAAAAATATTCCATAATAATACGGCACTCGCAAGTGCGAAACATGCACACGACTTGGCATGGCTCCAGGCGGGATGCGCGCGAAAAGAAAAAATAAATAAACTAATTCTCATGCCCGACATTTTTGCCTCCACGCACGCGGCGCAACTGCATTTTTCCCGCTCCCGATCAATCGGTTCTCTGTAATGCAATTCGATTTAACCGTACAGTTAAATTCAAAGCGACGCGTCTCCCGTTGAATCGTTATTCGATCAAAAATTGACACTCGCTACGGCGCAGTTATTGAAATGATCGACGCGAGAACGTCCAGATCTCAAGTTCACTCCATTCAAGGGTTATTTATAGTTGGCAATGATTTCGATCGTCGATTGGCGTTTTAATAATATTTCGATAATTGTCGTCTGGTTTCGATTCAATCATTCATTCGATTGCAACAACACGTTAATTCTGTATTGTATTACAATTGTTTCTCAATTATTCTTGATGTTCCGGTCAATGCAAAGTAAAAAATGAACGAGTTATTCTTACACTCAATACATCTAAAAAAAAATATGTACAACCAATAATAAGCTGGCAAATTCAGACATTAGATTATTTATACTAGATATTCTCTCGGCAACGGTGAAAACAATCATCGCGGCATACGAATGTGTGTGTGTGTGGCGGTCGGTACATTTCGTAGATTTTCATCGAGAAATTATCTTGTTTTGCTGACCCAAAATTCACTTACACACGCTACGTCTATTTTCGACTACGGTTGAACTTGAATTACTCTCGGCGATTCCAGGCGTATATTCGAGCTCTCGATCCACTTTTACTGTATCGCTAGGCGTGCTAGCTGGCGCCTGTGGTAGAGTCAACCCGGCTTGCGTCGCTTGATTTTTGGTCCTCTCTCTACCGGCGACTTCTGTGACTCGAATTTCCGTGTTTACTTATTTTTGATCCAACGAAAAATAAACTCGTTCACGTTCGTGTTAGGTTCGCGTGGTACACGCGTAAAAGCCTCTCGACAAAGAAAGTTTGATTCGCGCTACCCAACGTATGGAAAAGAAATTAAACTCGTAAAATTTATCGCGAGGCGGCGACCGCAGAGCCGAGAATCGACAACAATGATTTCTCTTCCGCGTCTCTCTTCAACCTCAGCTGACAAAAAGATAAAAAAAATTGTTATTTCCACTCTGCCGCGCGGGTCGAATAAGCTCTTCTCTCAGGTGCGCGCGTATACGCATAGACACACACTCAGGTGAGGAGGAATGGCTCGTCGCGCGGCACTGGCTCGAGCTGTCAGAGAAACAATTTGCTCGCTGATGTACGACGCAGTGCGCTGCGATAGATAGATTTTCTCGCTCTCATGCTCGCGAGAAGCCAAAAAGAGATTGCGTTACCCGACGAGCCGAGAGATGTTATCGCAGCCACCCCGCGATGTCACACTGCACAAACATACACAATCCGAGTGTTGTATCTCTCGCGGCTTGAATTCGTTATCCTATATAACACATCTCACGTAATGATTTTTCGTTTCAGGGTGGCTCCGGGGTATACGGCTCGAGGCTCGGTGCTGGCAGCGGCGGCTCTACATACGGCAAAAGTACCAACAGCAGCACCTCCACTACCGGAAATACTTACGGAAGCAGCGGTTACAGAAGCAATTACGCACCGACCAGTGGCTCGTCGGCCCTGAGAGCCGCAGCGGCGGCCAAAGAAAAGTTCGGTAGTGCCTACGCAAGCTCGAATTACGCCGCCGCGAAGAAAGACGCGGATAAGGACAAGCCGACGTACGGATACTTGTGTGAGTATATACGATGCCGATTTTTCATTTACTCGATTGTTCTCCAATTCGTAACGATCGCAACTTCTCGCAGATAACAAAAATGCGGACAAAGAGAAGCCGAGCGTCAGAAAAACGACGATGTCGACGACGAGGTCCGAGCAGCTGCGCCCGAGCAGTCGGGCATCGAGCAGCGGCACGAGCAGCCCCTACCTGGACCGCTACGGGAGTTCCTCGTCGGTTCACAGCGCCCGAGAGTCCGACAACGGCCTGTCCAAGTCGTCCTCGAGTTACGGGATCGGCAGGAAGGACACCGGCGTCGGCTCGACGTACCGATCTATGTACTCGAGAGTTCCTTCGTACAGTGGTAAAACGGAAAATTCGACGCGTAAGTTGACAATATTTTTTTTTCAACGAGGATTATTCATTCGATCGACGTGATGATTTTTATTGCAGATAACAACGAATCCAAGTCCAACGGCGCGACGCCCAACGGTCGTTATTCCGCTCCGATTCGAAACAATCCCGAGCGCGTGATAGCCACCATCAGCCACACGAACACGAAAAAGTTTCAAGTTATCAAACCCAGCAGCGTGATCGCACCTAAAGGTAACAAGCCAGAAGTTCAAACGCAGAAAAAAGAGGAAACGAGGGCGGAAGAAAAGCCAATAACGGCGGAAGACGACGAAGAAGAAAACGAAAACGCATCCGAAGAGGACGACGAGGATGAGGAGGAAGAGGAGGAATCGGGAGAATCCGAGGAAGAGGAAGAAGAAATCGTTATAAAGGTATCGACCCGAGGCACCTCACCGACACCTCCCCCCGCGCTCACGGCCTTCACCAGGACGAGGCGGCTCGAGCCCATTCCCAAGGTCGTCGAGAGGCGGCTCAAAAGGTCGCAGCTCGCGGCGACTCAGAGACGCGACCAGGAGCAGCAGATCGACGAGTCGTTTCGCGAGAAGCAGCACGTCTCGAGGTACACGTCCACTGGTCGAGTGTCCGGTGTGCCCTGGGTCTCGTCGTACATCGACAAGTTCAGCAGTACGGCTTCGTACACGCCGCGCACGGGTTACAGCGCGTCGACGACGACGACGAGCAGTAGTAGAGGAAACAGCGGTAACAGCAGCTTCGGCGTCTCGAGGTCTCGAGACTCGGGTTACTCGTCGGTAAAGGACACTTCGTCGTCCGTCAAGGATCTGTCGACGCTGAACGACGCCGAGAGTCTAAGAAGTCACAACACCTACTCGGAGACGTCGTCGATTTCGAGGGACACGAGCGCCCGATCGTCACCCAGTCCGATAAGACGCAGGAGAACGACGACAGGTGAGGAGAAACAGCAACGAAAATCCGAATCGCGAAGTCGCGACAGCTCGCCGCGAATCGTCGAGGGTCAGGATAACAATCACCACCAAGCACAAAATAACAATAACAATAACAGGAGAGACTCAACGAGCAGCAACGCGTCCTCGACGTCTCACAGTCGCAGCAGTACTGCCGCCGCCGCTACGAAATCGCGTCAAAGCAGCGTCGAGTCTGTCAGTTTGCCAAGCGGCAGGTCAGGTGGTAAGAGCAGCAGCAGCAGCAGCAGTAGTAATGCATCGATGACGAAAATAAAGCTAGCGGCTAACGCCACGACGTCGTCGTCGCCACCAGCAGCAGCATCAGCAACGCCGCCGAGCAAGTGTGTTGCTGCAGCCGCGACTGTCAGTACGCGTCAGGCTTCCCCGGCCTACGCGCGCGACCGGAAACCACCGGTTCCGAAGGCGACGTCGACGGAGATGATCGGCAAGAGCAGCAGTAGTAGCAGCAACAATAACAACATGGGTGCCAAATACGTCAACAAGGACTTCAGGAAGTCCGCGCTCAACATGGAGAACGGCGACCCGTCCAGATCGCAGATCATGGATCGCAAGATACCCAAGAGGACCCAGAGGAGCGTGTCCAACAGTTCGCAGGATTCGGACTCGTCCAAGTCGAAATCGTCCTCGGCCAGTCCAAAGGCACCTGGAAGTAGGATCGGTTCGCCTAGATCGACGAAATCGACTACGACGAAAGATATAGCGGCTCGGAGGAGGAGCAGCACCAGCAGCAGTAGAAGCTCGGAGAGTCCTTGCAAGTCTGCCGCCGTGTCGCGTGCCACCTCCGTATCGGAGGAGTGCGACAGCGAAAACAGCGCCTCGGAATATTCCAACAGCGACGACCTCGAAAACAATCGCAGACGGAGGAAGTCTTCTGCGTCGAGGAGATCGAGCAAATCGAGCGACGTCGAACAACAAAACAGTAATGCTTACAACAATGACAAACCACCGCTGCCACCGTCGTCGTCGTCAAAGGGCGATAACAAGATCGACGAGGCGAAAAATTTCTTGATGAAGGCACTGTCACCCGTAGCGAACTTATTCGCGGGCGGAAAAGAGCAGCAAAAGCCCAACAGCGGTGGAGGTGAAATTAGAAACGGCGGCTGGGTCGACGCCTCCATCTCGGACGACAGCAGCAGCAGCAGCAGTTCCGCGTCCGTGTCCAGAAGATCGAGTACCGACGAACAGCAGAAGAGGCCGACAAGAGGTGAACAGCAACATCAACAGTTACCCTGGGGCTTGGACACTTTCGCATCGGACAGCGTAGCGTGCGAATCGACGGGAGTCGAGACGCGTTTCTCCAGCGTGAGCAGCAGCCGCGACGATCTCAGCCAAGACACGACTATCAGCACTGTACTGCCGGACGACGGTGAGCTTTATCATATACGATTAGATATTCTAGAACATGTGACTAATAGTTTTTTTTCTTTCTTTCACCTTGCCATTATATTATTCGTTCGCGCGACGTTATTTTAGTGCGCGCCGCGCGGGGCATTGTTGATTGTCGTAGTGGTAGTGGCGGTGGTGTGCGCGCATGCGAAAATTGGAAAAAAGCCACGATGATGCCAACGCGCCCGAGTCGCGTTGCACATGTTTGGCACGAAAGTTTATGAAAATCCCCCGAAACGTGCAGCAAGTAATTGATACAGCCAATTTTCATAAAGCTTTCGTTCGCGCCGCCGCCGTGCGGAGGAAATAAGCCGCGCACACGTCCGACGCTAAACTTGCACAACAGCTTTTTCTTTTTACTCCAAAAACATTCGCGTGTGTTTTTCGGGGTATCGCTGTTCCAGAGTATACGTAAAAACAAAAAAGACGCGAGAAAAATTACGCAACGCGGGGTGTAGAGATGGTTCGTTGACAGAGAAGAGATCAAGTTGTGTGTGCGCGTATGTGTGTTATGCTGTTGCTGCGTGACAATTCCGATACTGTAGTGGCTAACGCTACGCGCGAGGCACGCGACACACATTTTGCAGTTTCTCTCTCTCTCTCCGAATGAGCAGATTACGACTCTCGTATACGATGCACCGCTCCATTAAGACTTTGTTTATACATGGCCCGGCCCCCCGGTATATGCGTTCTGACCGAAATATAGAGAAAATACGGTGAATAGAAAAGTGTCTCGAACACAAAAACGATACTGTAAGCAATTTTCGAAATGCGAGTAAACAGCTCTGGTCGAGCCGTATCTACTATTGCTACTACGTCTCTTGGCCCGAATGAGCGTTCGTACGAGTAACCACGTTTATTTTTTTCAAGGCTACGCGTCTATCGTTTAAGCTTAATTAACGATGATTGAATAGGCGTTCGGCGCAATTCGATCTGCCTCGCGCTGTATTACGTTTCTCTCGATCTATATCTTAAATTTTTCGTAGGTAAATTCAAAATTCGAGTCTGGCGCCAGGACTCGGAGGAGCGAGCCTTCTGGAACCAGGAGGACGACGAAGCAGCACCAGCAGCAGCAGCAACGACCACAAACATTCCAGCGGCCTCGCCACCGCCGACTGCCCGATCGACGCCCGCCTCGACGCCCAGTCAGAGCCGACGCGGCTCGAGCTCTCAGCAGAGCAGATCGGCGGCCGGCAGCAACAAGCAGCAGCGACTGGCGCGAATCAAGCGGCAGCAGTCGGGCGAGCTGCCCTGGTGGGAGAGCGACGACCCGGCCCAGGTGCCCGAGGGCGTAAGGGTGCTTACCCCGCCGCTGGGCCAACGCATCAAGCGCGTCGAGAGCGGCGAGAATCCCTGGTGGGTCAGCGACACCGCCAGTCCCCCCGATGGCATCGAGAGGCAGCCCAAGCAGCCGCAAGATGAGGACGATGATGACGACGACGACGACGAGGATGAGGAGTTCGTCAGGGTGGACATTGGATTGGAGAGCGAGACGTATCGAGGCATCGCCGGATTGGCTCGGTTCCCGCTCAACGGCGAATCGTTAGGTGATAGATCCAGTCCGGAAGGGGTGAGTGTGATAGCCAAGTTCGCGGTTGATAATATTTTCATTGAAATTGATATATTAAAAATGTACTTGTAAAGCTTGTTCGACAAAAGTAAACAAATCTTACTTATACAATTTGTTCACTTTGCCACTTGCAAAAAGAAAAAGAATTCTTGGTTTTCTTGCCGCATGACAAAAAATTACTTGCCTCAGGTAAAATGTCGTCTGGGTTCATGAAATCCTATAATTCTTGAGCCAACCACAGTGGATTTCATGACGGAGTTCGTAAATTTCTATCAGTGTACAGATCGTCGAAAGTCTCCATATTATATTATTAGATTCGACGACCAGATCAATTGTAGTTTCAAAGTCTATTAAATCACGAAGACCACATTTATGGTTGTCTCATTGAGTTTTCTTCAAGACTTTGAGTGTTGAGAACTTGTGGATTCATAAAATTGCAGTAACGTCGCGAATATTGTTAAACATGAACTTTTATTTACTGGTATGCTTTTACATGCTTTCAATAGCTCACTAGGGGACTCTATTTCATCATATCAGTACTGAGAACTTAATTTAGAAAAAAATTCATGCAAAACTACGTTAAATAAAACTCGATATTGATTACTTTAATTTTTTCCTCACATTTAACATAAAAAATATGCATGTATAAGAATTTTCGCTAAAGTCGCCTTCAATCTCGTTTGCAGATCGAGACTCCGTCCAATCCACTGGAAGATTATTCCGGGGTCAGAGCCTCGTCGCCCTACGACAACGTCATCGAGGATCACAACGTCTTTCGTCGCGAATCGCCCAAGAGAAGTCCTCCGAGAAAGAGACCGGCGAATCTGCCTCTGTTTATCGGCGACTCGAAGAATATCGACGATTTATTGGGCGACGTGGATGAGCCAGGTAAATTTTGTACACCGTCACGTGCCTCACATACACACACACACACACACACACTTGACCAACGCTTCACGTATAGCAAACGCAAAAGTAATCTCGTTTCTTTTCGGGTACGAAGGAGCTAGATTTCAAGCTGGACTTATTTACGAGCGTGCATGAGTTTACGAACGGACGTGTCCCGGTGCTCTGTGCTCGCAGCAGAGAGAAAAAGTCCGAAAAAAAGCTCTACACTCAATTTACTCGATGTGAAAAAAAATCATCTTATTTATCGTCTTTATCACTGCGAACACGTGCACACACGTGTATATATATATCGCCGCATCCAGCTAGCCCGGACTATGGCCAAGCGGCTGACAATAGACCGTTGCTTGAACTTTTCTTCCTCTCTTTCTTCTTTATCCCTCTCGGCTTTTCTCCTCGTTCGAGCTGAGAGTGAGAAAGTCACTCGCATAGAATTAATACCTCCTCGTATTATATATGTATGAGCGCGAGGAGCAACGGCAAGGCTGACGTCATTATATATATACAGGGCCCGCTGCTGCGGCACATATTTTCAACGTTGAAATTTCCTCTCTCGAATCTTATATTATGTATGTATATATGTGGTACACGTAACGAAAGGCATTAAGGCAAAATCGCGATAAATATATATAACAAGAACGTCATGCGGAGCCCTCGCGGCGTCATCGTCTTCCAATTACCTACATATACGATATATATAACTGGACGCGAGCTCGGCGTTCGTCAATGTCCTCCACGCGAGATACACATATACAAACACAGAGATCTGACACTACAGCTGTGTGTACGGGTGTAATATTAAGTACACATACACACGATAAGCAATGCATTATTTTCATATGTGTATTCTCTACATGCAGGCAGTAGCGGTGACGAGAAGAACGACGACGAGAAAGACGAGGAGCAGCAGGAGCAGGAGGAGGAAGAGGAAGAAGAGTGCCGAGAGATCGACGCGGCCGAGGTAATCATTCACGACAGCACACCACAAACGCCGTTCATCCAGCGGAGAAACAGGTGAGCGACTTTAATACGTATTTATACGAGGCACACGTTGTATATTCGTATGGGGCATTGTCTTACGGGCGAACGATGAGCGACGAGTCTTTTATGGTCCTGGTAGAAATGCTCAAAATTTTATGGCTGATTTTCGGTCTACGGAAAAGTTTCTTAGACGTAAAAAAAACCACTCGAAATGGACATTTATCAGCCGATAGCGTAACGTTTTTTCTCAAAATCATATGGTCGTACATAATGTTTTATATGTCGGTTTTCGACTACGAATTTTGCGCAAACTAGCCCACAAACACACTTTAAAACGTATTTTTCTACGCTTAAAATGTAAGACTTGTAAATCGAACATAATTTTTTAGTTTGTTTTTAATGAAGCCCTTACACGTAATAGTCAAGTATTACAGTCTGTAATTTTGCTTAACTCTATAGTTATACTTGACTTACACTGAATTATTTCGATTTATACAATTATTTCTACTTTACCACTTGCAGATTTACCGATAAAGCTAGTCGCCATCTAGTGGTAAATGCATAAAGTGATATTTCGTAATTAAATTTAAAGATTGTAAATAAATGTTAATAGAAAATTAGCCAAAAACAAGTCAACTAATAGTATTGTTTTTGAAAACATTTCAAATGGTTTTTTTATCTTTGAATCATTATTGATATTGACAAGGAGACCACCCCAACTCCGGGTCATGAATCTGGCCCAAACTCATAGAGGGTACTTTGGGCACCTAGAAAACATGCCCAGTAGGTTTAGTTTGATCTCATAGGCCCCTGGAAGAAGTATAATGCACATGCTACATTTAAATATTAATTATATGTAAAAAACCCCTTTCTATCATCACTTAATGTCTTCATGCATATGAAATCAAGTTCAAGCTCCCTCAATATACTTGAACTAACTCTCTTTCATGTCCTGAACACATTGAAAAAGATTCACTAATCCAGCTTTAGTTATTAACTGTCAAAATCTGACAAAAGCGATCAAATTAGAGCCAAAACAGGCGCCAATATGCACTTACGTCTACAATATAATTAAAAATATTTGTAAAATACAAACTCTTGTTGTTGATCCTTCTTCACCATCTCTTGACACTCAATTAGAGTAATTTTATTTAATCTTGAGTGATAGTGTGGCTTCATGATGATACCACACCATATCAACAAGCATTGTCGCTCAAGAATAGAGAAGTTGTTTATTACAGTGATTTCTTGGCGCCAATGCTTGTTGATATGGTGTGGTATCATCATGAAGCCACACTATCACTCAAGATTAAATAAAATTACTCTAATTGAGTGTCAAGAGATGGTGAAGAAGGATCAACAACAAGAGTTTGTATTTTACAAATATTTTTAATTATATTGTAGACGTAAGTGCATATTGGCGCCTGTTTTGGCTCTAATTTGATCGCTTTTGTCAGATTTTGACAGTTAATAACTAAAGCTGAATTAGTGAATCTTTTTCAATGTGTTCAGGACATGAAAGAGAGTTAGTTCAAGTATATTGAGGGAGCTTGAACTTGATTTCATATGCATGAAGACATTAAGTGATGATAGAAAGGGGTTTTTTACATATAATTATATTTAAATGTAGCATGTGCATTATACTTCTTCCAGGGGCCTATGAGATCAAACTAAACCTACTGGGTATGTTTTCTAGGTGCCCAAAGTACCCTCTATGAGTTTGGGCAAGATCCATGACCCGGAGCTGGGGTGGTCTCCTTGTGAGTATCGCTATCAGAGAAGTTGTATAATAATTGACTCGAAAAAGCGCCTCGTAGCGAAACTAACGATTCTCCTTTTGTTTTGCAGGGACAGCATATCGCAACCAGAGGGCTACATTCCGGTAAGCAGAGCTAATGCTATAAAAAAAAATCCATCCATCGCAATTTTGCAACACGCGAAGCTATGGGGCTCTCTCTTTCTCTCCTCTCACCCTGCTTGATGTATATCAAGCGCGCCGCAGATATTGCGCATCCACGAGAGGAGCTCTCTGCATAAACACCCGCAGAATCTAAGATTGCAAATTTATACTTGCGAGATATATATTTATTACTCGTCCCGTGGAAGAAGAAGTACGAGCTTGTAATCGTTACTGCGCTAGTCTTGATTTATTATATTATCGTCTCGGGCCTGGGCCTTGTGCGACGAGCGCCCCTATGTGTGCCACATACATTCTGGGTACGTAACGTACGTGGTCGATTCTCTATGGCAAATCGAATCATACAAAAAGTTTTCCCTTCTATGTGAGGCAACTTTTCCGAGGTGTGAAAGTGACTTTTTTATAAATTTACCGAAAAGTGAGCTGAGGAATAATTCGAACTGTACCAAAAACGACAACACAACGAGTGGTACATTTCGTCCTACAAGTTGAAAATTTTTTATGCCATTTGATTTGATTGAGATTCTGTCGTATATTATAATTTCAAGCAGACAATAGAGCAGGAGTTAATAGATGGCTTGATTCTTCAGTAAAGATCGAGCATTTAAATTCTCTACCTAATTAAGGAGTCATGTGCCGATCAATTTTTTTTCCTTTGTTTTAACTTGACAATGTTACATCATAAAATAATACTGAGGTTTTCTGCCCGAGATTTATACCTGCGCTTTACTCGAAATTGTTCAACCACACTAAATTTATAGATTAAGCTGTTTACTGTATGGTAGGATCTTTATATGAGCCGACGTATGGTACCAATTATCTAAGTTATACACTTAATTTATAAATGAATTTTCGTCGTTTTATCCCAAAGTTCAACTGTCTCTCATTCCGATGACCCGATAAATTTGAAAAATAAATGAACTCTCTGTAGCTTAACAATTATCACAACGCTCGGGCTCACAATTGCAAGCATCCCGACGCTTTATCCCTCCTATTCTATATCCGCATAAGTTATATGAAAAAATCGAAAAGCGTGAAATCCAATTGAATGCATACAATGCACGAGAGTTCGTGTATGCTTTCGGTGGCGGATTATGGAGAACGTCAACCATAGCATTTTTTATCAGTTATTTTGAAATTGAAATTAAAATGAAAAAAGCAAAACAAAATTTTTCGAAAATAAGACACAAAGTCGGATTTTAAAACTGATTCAAATATTGTACGGTAAACGTATAAACACATAAATCGGACATTTATTAATTGTAAACAATAATACCATAAACGATTTTAACATATAGTCCCTCGACACTCTAATCGTGTTAATAGTGAAAACAAATTAGTTTGAATTTCGTCTTTCAAGCCATAGTACCAAAAGTACATTTTACTAATTCAATTTCTGTGGCACAAAAACACCATCGTTTATTGTAAAAACCAAAATGGATAAAAGTGAAGAAAAACCCGAGGAAGTTGTCTTGAATAATAATTTGAGTGAACGCGACATTGTTTCAGACGACAAAAAATACGTTTCTGATATCTACCAGGAGGCATTTACACTAGAATCAAGCATGATAACACACCGAGACACAATTCATAATAATCAGAAAAATTATAAATGTGACAAGTGTGAAGAGATATTCAAGTTTCGAAGTCATTTGAGTAGACACCAAATATCTGAACACAAAAACCGCAAAGATTTTGCATGCGACCAGTGCGAGAAGAAATTTGTGAAAAAATCAAGTTTATCTACGCATCAAAAATTGGTACACAAAAATCACGAAAATTTCACTTGCAACAAGTGCGAGAAGAAATTTGAAAATAAATCCAGATTACTTAAGCACAAAAAAATATTCCACGAAGTTTTTAAAGATTACTTATGCGAAAAGTGCGGGAAGAGATTTGGAAATAAACAAAGTTTACTCATACATGTAAAGACTTTCCACGAGGATCGCAAAGATCACTTATTACAGACCGAAAAAAAATTTGAAAAAAAATCGCCTTTACTCATGCACGTGACGACAGCCCATAAGCAATGTAAATATTTCTCATGCAATAATTGCGAAAGAAAATTTGAACGAAAATCAAATATGCTTATACACCAGAAGACAGTCCATGAACGTCAAAAAGATTTTAAATGTGATAAGTGCGAGAAGAAATTTGGATATCGAAGCGTTTTAAGAGAACATCAAAAAGTAGTCCACGATGGTCGCAAAGATTACGCGTGCGACAAGTGCGATAGAAAATGTGGAAGTAAAACTAATTTGTCAAAGCACCAAAAGATGGTACACGAACGTCGCAAAGATTACGCATGTGACAAATGCGAAAAAAAATTTGGACAAAAATTGTCTTGGCTTTTGCACCAGAAGGCCGTACACGAGGGCCGAAAAGATTTCGCATGCAACAAATGCGATCAGACATTCGGATTTCAAAGCAATTTATCAAGACACCAGAAAACAGTCCACGAAGGTTGCAAAAATTATGCATGCAATAAGTGTGAGAAGACATTTGGACACAAATGGACTATGATACAGCATATAAAGACAGTGCACGAAGGTCTGAAAGATTACGAATGCGACAAGTGCAAGAAGAAATATGGACGAAAATCGCATTTGTTCGATCACCAGAAGACAGTACACGAACGTCGCAAAGATTTCGCATGCGACAAGTGCGATAGAAAATGTGGAAGTAAAACAAATTTGTCAAAGCATCAAAAGATGGTACACGAAGGTCGAAAAGATTTCGCATGCAACAAATGCGATCAGACATTCGGAACTCAGAGCAATTTAGCAAGACACCAGAAAACAGTCCACGAAGGTTGCAAAGATTACGCGTGCAATAAGTGTGAGAAGAAATTTACACAAAAACCGAGTTTGCTCTACCACCAAAGGATAGGCCACGAAGGTCTGAAAGATTACGAATGCGACTAGTGCGAGAAGAAATATGGACGAAAATCGCATTTGTTCGATCACCAGAAGACAGTACACGAATGTCGCAAAGATTTTGAATGCAACAAGTGCAAGAAAAAATTCGGAATTAAATATGATATGTTGAAGCACCAAAGGATTATACACGAAGGTTGCAGAGATCATGCATGCGACAAGTGTGAGAAGAAATTTGGAAAAAAGTCAGTTTTGATCAGACACCAAAAAACAGTACACGAGGGTCGTAAAGATTTTGAATGTAATAAGTGCGAAAAAAAATTTGGACAGAAATGGATTTTGCTCCTACACCAAAAGAGATTACACGAAGATCATTTTCAGGTGATTCTCGATGCTTTTTGAAATTGCGTACGCGATACAAATGATAAAATTTTAGCATAAAAACGCAATTTGATTCCCCAATTGATGTACTAAATGAAAAACAATTTGACCACTATAATCGCAATTATGCGCGATAGCATTCAATCACATGTCAGAAAATAATCAATTTTTTATGAATAATTTATTATTTATACAAATGCTTCGAAGACATATGTTCGGGCATGTCATCGGTGAAAAAATAAAAATTGCTCATTTTTTCTATACAATTGTAATTATATATAAATACTGTATATGGACGTTTTTATAAAATTTCATTCATTCATTTCTTATTGTACTCTAAAGATCTATTGACTTGATATCACAGGAAGTTACTTTGAAGTACTTAGTTTTAAGAGGCAAAAGATCATTGTACGCCAATGTGTAAACAGGAAAATCGGTAATTCAATTGTAAACAATATGGTCATTAAAGATTTTGATATATTCCCTTGACACACGGGTCATGTTTATATTAAAAACAAACTAGTTTTAATGTTATCTTTTTCCACGATATAACCCGTATTACTATAAGAAAAATTTTACTCATTCAATTTCTGTATCACTAAATAAAAGGATCTAACGTTCATTTAAGGATCCAAAATGGATAAAGGTGAGATAAAAATTGAAGAAATTAGCTCAAAAGATAATTTAAGTGAACACGACATTGTTTCAGACGACAAACAGCACGTTTGTAATATTGGCCAGGAGGCATTTACATTCGAATCAAGCTTGATAACACACCTAGACACAATTCACAATGATCAGACAAATTACGCATGTGACAAGTGCGAAAAGACATTTGAGTTTCGAAGTCATTGGAGTAGACACCAAATATCGGTACACAAAAGCCGCAAAGATATTGCATGCGACAAATGTGAGAGAAAATTTGAAAACGAATCAAATTTACTTCAACACAAAAAAATATTCCACGAAGTCCTCAAAGATTACTTATGTGAAAGGTGCGCAAAGAGGTTTGTACATAAACAGAGTTTGCTTTTGCACATAAAAACAGTCCACGAGTACAACAAAGATCACTTAAGCAACAAGTCCGAAAATGAATTTGGAAAAAAATCCCATTTATTTCAGCATCAAAAGACAGTCCATGAACATCACAGAGATTTCGCATGTGACGAGTGTGAAGGAAAATTTGAACGAAAATCACATTTGTTGGTGCACCAAAAGACAGTTCATGAGGGACGCAAAGATTACGCATGCGACAGGTGCGAGAAAAAATTTGGAAGAAAGACAGAGCTTATCAGGCATCAAAATATAATTCACGATGGTCGAAAAGATTATGCGTGCGACCATTGTCAGAAGAAATTTGGACGAAAATCGCTTTGGCTCTTACACCAAAAGAGTATCCATGAAGGTCGCAAAGATTTTCCATGTGATAAGTGCGAAAAAAAATTTGCGGATAAAGGCCAGTTCAATAGACACCAAAAAACAGTCCATGAAGGTCGCAAAGATTACGAATGTGATAATTGCATGAAAAAATTTGTAGATCGAAGGAATTTAAGAAAACATCAAAAAACAGTCCATGAAGGTCGCAAAGACTTTGCATGTGATAAGTGCGAGCAGAAATTTGGAGAAAAAGCCAATTTAGTCAGGCATCAAAAGACAGTTCATGATGGTCACCAAGATTTTCCATGCGATATTTGCGAAAAAAAATTTGGACATAAACATAATTTACTTGCTCATCTAAAGGCAGTACACGATGGTTGTAAAGATTATGCATGCGATAAGTGCGAGAAGAAATTTGGATACAAATCAGATTTGTTGAAGCACCAAAGGATAGTACACGAAGGTGTTAAAGATTTCACATGTGACAAGTGTGAAAAGAAATTTGGATACAAAGTAAATTGGTTTAGGCACCAAATGAGATTTCACCAAGATTAGAACGATACGCAGAGTAATGCGAGAAGAAATTTGGATACAGAAAAGATTTGTTTAAGCACCAAAAGACGGCACACAAAGGGCAGAAAGATTACGCATGCGACAAGTGCGAGGAGAAATTGGATCAAAAGATGCATTTGATCAGGTATCAAAAGACGAAGTTCATTATCGGAAAATTTTCAAAGCTTTTTAACATTACATATGCAATATGAACGATAAAATTTTAGCATAAAAACGAAATTTGATGCCCCACATTTGATTCGCTCATAAATTTTTGCATGTAAATATGCGAAAGGATGTATGAAATAAGAAACAATTTCGCCACCATAATCACTAATATGTGTAAGAGCATTTAGAATAGTTTATTATTCATACAAATGTCTCGATGTTATTGTAGTCATATGCTTGGGTATGCCATGCCCATTTTTTCTGTGTAATAATGTACTAGTGTCAATGTCATTGCACATGTTTTTCTAAAATTTTAATACAAATTTTGCCCTAATGATTGTGTCTTACTTGAGTCTCGTGCGTGCATAACTATCATTACACCTTTTTTCACTGTCGTGGTGGTTGACGATCAGCCAAGAGTTTTTTTCATAATTTATGAATAAAATATTCCGAGCTTTCAGAATTTTACTGCCCGAGCGCGTTTTGTAGAACAGCCTGACATTTTTGATTTCAGTGAACCAAGCCGAGGTTTAGGGGTTGTATGACAGGTATAGCGTGGATAACAGAGGTCAAAAACAACTTCTCACGCCATGTAATGTGAAATAAAATTAATTCGAGGAAGTGCAGTAATATGCTCGTTTGAATAGGAAGTTTTTTTTACAATAAGCAATATTGTCGCGTGACTACGTAGCTCTATACAATCCCTAGTCCCACGAGAAACAATTTTTTTTTCTTACAATTATTTTCCTTTTTATTTGGAAGCTTGCGAGGGAGTTTCTGTTTCTGTCTATTATCGTCGGTCACGTGTGTCGCGCGCATAAGCCTCAGAGCGGTCTTAAAGTTTCCGTATAATGAGGCGCACACACACACACACAGACACACACGTTTCAGGCGTTGCACGTGCGGTGTTTTCGCATTACACACGTACATCTAGGCGTGCGTAGAGAGAGAGAGAGGCGAGAGCTCGCGCGACATCGTGTGCAGCGGAGAGTGTAATATTCGCGCGACACCGCGCCAGACTGATTAATTTTCACCGCAAGATTACTCTCTTCTTCTTCTTCTGTGACGACTCGACTTTGCGCGCGACGAACACGTACTTACATCTACGCGCTTTCGCAGCTATGTAACGTACGCATTCGATGCTGTAATTGCAAAGTTTCGAGAGAGAGAGAAAAAAATCCCGTGCCAATGACCTTTTGTGCCGGTACGTAACACGTGAAATTAGCCGGATGAAAGATGATAAGGTCGACAAACTCTCAAGATACCGGCGGAGATCTTTGTGTTGTTGCTTTTTTTTGGCTTTTACTTCGTCGTGGTCGCGACAGGCACTCACCCTTTCTCATTGTTGCTATAAGTACGTGCACCCCCTCCCTTATTCTCTCATCATCGGACGTCTTTTCAGAAAGTTCGCAAAGCTCCCCGCGAGATCCTCTTCAAGTAAAGACATTTTTTTTCGGCTTCTCGACGACGACAATGTAAGTAGTTAGTTCTGGCTTCGGTCCTACGCAGAATCACACGTACACAAGCGCATATGCTCTTCCCCGTATATACCTGAAAAAAACTTTTTTTCTCGAAAATTCTATATTTTCTACTTGAACGACAGATGTACTTGAGTTATGGGTAAATTTTTACTGTAATGTATTAAAAATTATCAGAAACACAATAAATATAACACATAGTAAATTTTCCCATAACTCAAATATATCTCTCAGATTTTAAAAAAATAAGCAGTATTCACCGTAACGTAGTTATTGGTAAATTTCGCGCATCTTTTCTCTGTCTCTCGCGTCTTATCCACGTTTTTATGACTCGACACGTTTTTCGCTTCGTTTCTCATTATAAGCTAATTTACGAGTGCATTGTGCGACTCCGATAAAGTATGTAAATACAGTCTTAAAAAACATGTGCGAGCGGCTTCGAAAAGCCGCTCAGTTGATAACGCGACTCGCTGGCGGCGATGATCGTGTGTATTATTTTTTTTTTTTTTTTTTTCAAGCGTCATTTGAAATTTTACAGTTAAACAGTGAGCGTCGAGTGGATTGGTAAATTTTTAAAATAATTTTACTCTTGTACAGAATCTTCTTAGGTGAGTAAAGCCATTCGATCGAATTTTATCGTTAACCGAGGCAAGTACAGTGTAAAATTAATCTTTCGGCAGATTTGTCACGCGAATCGAGAGGTAAGCAATGTTTGATTTAATTTTTGGACTTTTGCTGGTCTCGGCAGCAATAGCAGCAGCAGCAGCAGCAGCAGAAACAGCTAATGACACTGCGCCAAGAGTTGAAACAAGTGACCGCATAGTCATCGGTCGCTACAAAACTACGTTCAAAGGCCGAAAGTACGAAGTTTACGAGGGCATCCCCTACTGCCTGCCACCGATTGGAGAGCTCCGATTCGCCTATCCACAGATCATACTGAACAAACATTGGGGCAAGCTCGAGGCGACGAACGGCAGTCATCGGTGCGTTCAGTACCTCGACGTGCCGCCGAACGAGAACGGAGAGACCCCGGCGGGACCGGGACGCGTCGTGGGCAGCGAAGATTGCCTCCATCTGTCCATCAATGCGCCGGCGAGGCAGGACAAGAGCCAATTGTTACCAGTCATAGCCTTCATACACGGCGGATCGTTTCAATACGGCAGTGGTTTGCCGTTCGCCAGCGACAATCCTTATCTCATGGACAGAGACGTCGTTTTCGTCGCTATGAATTACCGCCTCAACGTTTTGGGCTTTCTGAGCACGGAGGACAAAAATTTACCCGGCAACCTGGGTCTGAAGGATCAGCAGGCAGCGCTGATCTGGATCCACAATGAGATCAAAGCGTTCGGCGGCGATCCCGATCGAGTCACCCTGGTGGGTTTCAGCGCCGGCGCCTCGAGCGTGCAGTATCACTACCTGTCGCCGGTTAGTCGTGGACTGTTTCACGCTGGTATCGCAATCAGCGGCTCGATCCTCAATCCCTGGGGCTTTGCTCTAAATGCCCGAGAAAAAGCCAGAAAATTGGCGGCACTGGTGAACTGTCCTGGGACGAACGACGAGGACACTCGTCGAATGGTCGAATGTATAAAAAAGAAGCCGGCGTACGAGTTGGCAACCGCCACGAAAGAATTTCAAGTAATATAATTATAGAATTGATTTAAACTGTAGGATTGTTGAGTGAAGTGAACCCTGGTACAAATGCCTAATATTTTGTGGCTAGTTTTTCGCCCATGAAAATATTTCTTGGATATGAAGGAGACATTAGAATTTTTCGAATTTATCGTTCTTTGAAAATTCATGCAAATGAGCATAAAAACCAAAATTCAATATTTGTTTTGAATTTTCTGTAATTGTAAAAAATTCTAACGTATATAGAATCGAGTAATTGTATAAGTAGTCATTTTTGACTTTTTCACTTGCGGATTTACATATACAGTTACTCGCCATCTAGCGGTAGAAATTTGAAGTACTATCGTATTTAAAGTAGTTTAAAACTAGTCAGAATTTTTTCGATACAGTTAAATTGTAAATCGCTAAAAGCAAGCCTATATTGATGGTCACGTATTTTAAAACAAATTAAACGGCCAATTTTTCTATCATCAATATTGAGCGTCTCTACCAGGGAACAAAGAGGTATAATAAAACGTCAACGCGGCTATATCTGAACGCGATCGCTTTGCATTGCAGCGCTGGCAGTTCATGCCGGAAGCTCCATTCGCGCCGGTTGTCGAACCATCGAACAGTGACTGGTCTTTCATAACCCGTGCGCCGGAAGAGCTGATGAGAGCCAAGAGGATCAACGACGTGCCGATCGTCTTTACCACCGTCAGCGAGGAGGGCTGCGATCCCGGCGCAGGTTTTATGGATTTTATCACCATCGCTACTCTACAATATATGATAACTCGAGCGTCGTAATTTTTGATGCAGCCTACGCGTCCCACGACAAACTGCTGAAGCAGCTGAACGACCACTGGCTGTCGCTGGCGCCCCACGTGCTCCAGTACAATTACACGCTGCCGATCTGGCAGCATCGGTTCGTCGCGAGATTCGCGAGGCTGCGCTACTTCGGCAAGAAGCCCATCGACGCCGGCACCGACAAGGCGCTGATCAGACTGCTCACGGACAAGCACTATCTGTACGACATCGAGCGGGCAGCGCGCATGCACGCCGAGGCCTCCGAGAGCCCCGTGTATCTGTATTACTACTCGTTTCAGAGCGGCCAGAGTCGCAGCCGAGAATTGAGCCATTCGGATAAGAATTACGGTAATGTCAAAAATTTATAGAGCCGATCATCGAGTTCGGAAAGATTCGATCAAATGATCATGTCGTTTTTGCGTACTCAGGAGTTTGTCACTGCGACGACGTGCTCTTGGTGACGAGGGAGCCGGAAATCGATATCGACGCAGCCAAGTCCAAGAAAGCACTGGCCATGTCGAATTTACTGATGGACATCTGGGAGTCGGTGGCTTACGACAGGTATATCGAGAGAAAAAAAGGCGTATATTTGTCGTAGCGAAAAAAAAATCGCTAACTTAGTGATATTTGCAGAAAACCCAGTGTCAAAGGCGTCGAATGGCTGTCCATTAACGCGACCGATCGCAAGACCGCCTTTCTGCACATCCGAGGCCCCAAAGACTACCGTATGTCGAGCAGTTGCAATATGGGCAACAAGCGATTTTGGGATCTGTTTTTCGACCAGCAAATATTGTACGATTTTGAAGAAAAGTAATAATGAATAAAGTAGTTAGGAAATATTTCAAATGCGGATTGATGAATGTGGTTTTGAAAATTTTTACTAAAAGGGCTTTACACAATAATGAAAAAAATTATAAATGTTTGAAATACTTTATTGTTTTTTTTTAAAAATTAGAGGATATTTAAGCGATAGATTTTCCAAGATTTTGTAGCATACTCATGTGTTGTCACTTTTTTCATGTGTCCAAATGTTTTCGAATGAATATCACACTCCTATTTGCTCCGATTATGTACAAAAATTAAATGAGATTTAAGGTTGGTTTTGACCCCAACTTGTGACAAGTCTTACACTCGAAGGGTTTGATCCCACCATGCACTAAACTTACGTGATTTAAAAAAAAATGCTTGTATCCAAATGATTTACAACAAATGTCACATTCGACGGGTTTGTTGCGATTATGTACACTATTTATGTGACATTCGAGGTGATGTTTGAGTCCAAATGATTTGTGACACATATCGCATTCAAAGGGTCAGATACGAGCATAAACAGTATTTATGTGAGAATTAAGATTACCTTTCAGTCCAAATGACTTTTGGCATATCTAACACTTATAGGATTTAATTTGATTATGCCCTGTTTTTATGTGAGCGTTGAGAGTTATTTTGTATGCAAATGATTTCTGACACATATCGCATTCAAAAGGTTTGCTTCCATTATGGACTGAACTTATATGTTTTTTAAGGTCACCCTTATATCCAAATGATTTTTGAGAAATCTCACATTCAAAGTGTTTGTTACGATCGCATTCACGTGATACTTGAGGCCACTTTTTCGTAAAAATGTTTTACGGCAAATTTCACATTCAAAAGGTTTGATACGATCATGTTCTGATTTGGTGTGCCCTTTGAGTTTGTTCTGATCAAAGAATGAATTTTCTTGAATTTGATAATTTTTATTGTAATCCAATTCCTCTTGTATCAGCTTCATCTCTTCTTTATCCTTCAAGTAGTAATTTTGATCTTGGCTATCTATTTTCACAATTGATGGATAACTTTGATTCTCAATTTTGCAGATGTTCGTTGATGAAAAAAATCTGGTTCATATTTAACATCTTTGCACTCAAAATCAATGAATATTTTTTCATCTAACTGTGCCTGTAAAGACATAACCTCATTCATGTTTTTTGTATAATACAAAAAATGTATAATATTATTAGATAATAAAGATACAGAATATAATTCGAATCATTAAACTCACCGATGATTTATGAAACTCGAATGTATCAACGTTTTTAGTTTCACATGAGTTCGTATCGTTGCTTGAATCGGGCCAAGTATTGTCCGACTCTTCTTTCACTCTAGAAGATAAACGTATTTGATGAAATGATCGTTTAAAAAAATATGATTACATGCACAAAAAATGTTATACCTAACTGTTTCCTCTCGGCTTTCCATCATTTGCTTAGTTGGATTTAATCACTGTGGATTTTCACGATGTATACTGAGAGAGTATTCGAGGTTATGTGTTTCGCGTAGCCGACATTAAATTTCTACTTCACCATTTTGTAAACACTTGCTTACTGCAGGTCTCAAATACTCGCCAGCGACTATCATACGCATTACTCGATTGATATACATAGAGGGACTCGCATGTCATTATAAACTACACCGAAATTGTAAAGAAAATATCATTGATCCAGGCGCACAACTTGCTCACGAATGAAGTTCAATTAGTAATTGGATCTCTACTCCTTTTAATCACAAATCTACAGCAGTTGGATTGATGATTTGCATTAATGATTTTCGGTGACGGATTTAGAAGCACGTCAACCACGCCTTGGCGTGGAGGCAGCTCTGGATAGGGGCGGAATATTTGTTAAAGAATTTTATACTTTTTTATTATTTATAATATATTGTATAAGTATCTATTGACTCGATATTACTAGAAGTTATTTTTAAGTACTTAGTTTTAGAAGGCTTATAAAATTTCTCGAAAAATTGTCACCAAGATAGAATTTTAAACTAGTTCTAATTTGGAAGAATAACGTATAAGGAGATAAATCGGTAATTTATGAGTAAACAATATGATTATTAGCGATTTTGACATCATTCGACATACTGATCATGTTCATAGTAAAAACAAATCAGTTCGATTGTTGTCTTTTTCGATGAAACACGCCATAACGCCGAAAGATTAATTTTACTTATTAATTTTCCGTGGCTCTAAATTGAAGAATTTATCGTTCAATTTGGGAATCAAAATGAATAAAAGTGATAAGAAGCCTGAGGAAGTTGTCTCACAAGATAATTTAAGTGGACTCGATAATGTTGTATCAGACGACAAAAAACATATTTGTGATATTTGCCAAAAAGCATTTACACTAGAGTTAAGCATGATAAAACACCGAGACACAATACACAATGAACCGAAAGATTACGCTTGTGATGGGTGCGAGAAGAAATTCGAGTTTCGAAGTCATTTGAGTGGACACCAAATATCGGTACACAAGGGCTGCAAAGATTTTGCATGTAACAGATGTGAGAAGAAATTTGTGAAAAAATCGAGTTTGTTGACGCACCAAAAATTAGTCCACAAAGACCCCGAAGATTTCATATGTGACAAGTGCGACAAGAAATTTGAGAATAAATCAACATTACTCAAACACAAAAAAATATTTCACGAAGTCTTCAAAGATTACTTATGTGAAAAGTGCGCCAAGAGATTCGGAAATAAACATCATTTGGTCGTGCACTTAAAGACAGTACACGATGGTCGGAAAGATTTTTCTTGTGACAAGTGTGGGGAGAAATTTAAAGAAAAGTCGCAAATACTCTTTCATCTAAAGTTAGTTCATGGACATCGGGCAGATTTCGCCTTGAAAGTCTTCAACGATTATATATGTGACAATTGCGGGAAGAAATTAGGATCTAAAAGCAGTTTGCTCTGGCACATAAAAGTAGTCCACGAGGGTGTCAAAAGGTACGCATGTCACAACTGCGAGAAGAAATTTAGAAGTAGAACAGATATGTTGAGGCACCGAAAGACAGTCCATGAAGCTCGCAAAGACTACGCGTGCAATAAATGTGAGAAGAAATTCGGAGAAACATCGCATTTATTTAAGCACCAAAGGACAGTCCATGAGGGTCACAAAGATTATTCGTGCGACGAGTGCGAGAAAAAATTTGGACAAAAACCACATTTGCTCTGGCATCAAAAGACAGTCCACGAAGGTCGCAAAGATTTTGCATGCGACAAGTGCAAACGAAAATTCGGATTTAAATGTAATTTACTCGTCCATCAAAAGACGGTACACGAACGTCGCAAAGATCATGCATGTGACAGGTGTGAGAAAAAATTTGGAAATAGACACCAATTGCTCAGGCACCGAACTGTAGTCCACGAAGGTCGCAGAGATTTCGCATGCGACAAGTGCGCGAAGATGTTTGGAGATCCAAGCGCTTTGATTAGGCACCAAAAAGCAGTCCACGAAAGTCGCAAAGATTTTTCATGTGACTCGTGTGAAAAGAAATTCGGCGAAAAATCGAATTTGATCAGACACCAAAGAACAGTCCACGAAGGTCGCAAAGATTTCGCTTGCGATCATTGCGAGAAAAAATTTGTCCGAAACTGTAATTTACTATCGCACCTGCGGTCCGTACACAAAGATTGCAAAGATTATGCTTGCGACAAATGCGAGAAAAAATTTGGTCAAAAAGTGCATTTGATCGGGCATCAAAAGACAGTACACAAAAATCATCAAGATTTCGCACCCAAAGAATAAGAGAAAATACTTATTCTCAAGTGAGTACTGATAGTAATGTTCTGAATATATTTACTGTCGAAATATTCTGAATCAAGTTCGGAAAAGATTTTTCGGACTAATTTTATTTTGCACAATTAAATGACCTAACTTCATGATAATCACGTTTATCATAATCGAAGCAACAAACTCTTTATAAATGATTTATTGCTTATGCGAGTGTCTCGAAGTCATGCTTGGAATAGTCGAAATAATGAAAAGCGCCAAGTTTTTTCTTGATAATTGTAAATGTAGAAAGATAGTTCTGTAACCAATTTAAAAAAAAAAAAATTTTATGTTTTCTGTGCTCTTTTTCTATAATTTGAATAAAAATTGCAACTATATGATTATATCTTAAATGAACCTTGTGCTATCAATTATTGCGCCTTTTCTTCTGGCAATAACTTTTCCACGTCTTTTTCCTGTGAACGTGAAATTTTTTGGCACTATTAGATTTTTAAAAACGCAGACGCACACTGAATATTTTTACCAAGAGAAACCAATATACTCTTTAAAATTGTTATAGTAGCTCTCCTAATAGATAAACCCTCGTCCTAAGTATGGGTATCAATTATTACTTCAATATGTCTTGTAAATTTGTATGGGGCTAGCACCTTTTCTAATCCACTACCGAAGGCATACATCAAAAATTAATAAAATTAATGAACGATTGAAAGTTTGACAATAAAAAAAAATTCAATCGTTGCATTATTTTACACTTGAAGCGCGAATATAAAATCACGAGTTTTTGGCATCTATTCCGACACGAGCGAGTAAAAAGAAAGAAAACTTCAATCGATAAAAAGTTCAATTGAAAAAAAGTAAGTAAATCCGAAAGAATCGAAAGAAATCCGAAGAATAAAAAAAGTTCAAACAAGTCTCAATGTAATTGAAAAAAACAAAAATTCAAAATCGAGTTAAGTTTAAGAAAATTCAAAAATGAAAATTCAACCGAAGAAAAGGACTCTAAAGTTTCACTTCTGGTGTTAATTCATGTACAAAGCATTCTAGAGAATCTAACCACCAGAAGTTAAAATTCAAATTTCTTTTCTTCGGTTGAATTTTTATTTTTGAATCTTTTCGGGGTATTTCGAAACTCAGTTGTAGAGCTCTTAAAATATTCGATTTTGAGTTGAAAACTATTCTTAACATTGAATTGCCCTGTAGTCGTATCAGACGTCTGTGTGGATTCAAACGTACTTTTGTTATTATTTACGCAAATGTACGGCCCGTACTTGATCTACCTTTTCTATCGTCGCCAAATTTACTCTGTACACACGTGTTTATTACTTTCTCTACTTAGATCGTAAGCTATGTATGTCGTATAGTCAGTCGGCCTGAACAGCTGTAGAAAAGATCTCATCGATCGCGGCGAGTGACTTTCGCGAACGAAAATAAAAAAATTTTTTAAATTATACGCGAGTGCACAGAATGGGCTCGACGATGACGACGACGACTCCGAAGAACGACAAAAATGTGGTTGATCTTAACCAGACGAAAATTGAAAAAATGAAGAGCTTACGAGACGAGGTCAATTGGGAGATCAAAGAAGAGCGATACGAACTTTTTGATAAATTGTATCCCTTAATCGAGAACTGGACCGGCGAATATCCAAACCTAAGAGACATATTTCCTTGGACCGAAGCAATCGAATATGTTCTCTGTGATTCCATAGAACGGCTACACCATGATGAAAGTCGTGACAAAGCGCATGTATTTATCGACTTCGTGATCTCTACTGGCTACAAGGATGAGCCAAATCTAGACGCAGATGGCAAGCCACTGTTGCGTCGCACCACATCGGTGCTTTTCGCAGCTAGCTATATGAGAATATTTATTCCCAAGGCCTTGATCGAGAAACTCTTTAAGATGTACGATAGGTGCGACGCGAACTACATCGGCGAAACTGGATTCACGCATTTCCACATAGCCTGCAAGTTCAACTGCCTGGACATCGTCAAGAAATTCCTCGAGCTCGGCCAGGTGGATCCCAATTGCCTCGCGCAAAAATCATGGAAACGGCGCTTCGATTTGATATGCGCGGACGAGGGTACCACACCGTTGAGCTTGGCATTGGTGTCCGAGCACTGCACCGAGGAGCTAGTTCGGCTGCTGCTGAGAAGAGACGCGGATCCGAATTTGGCTGACCTGAACGGAATGAATCCTTTGCACCATCTTTGCCAGTTCCAGTTTATGAAATCGATGGAATTGTTGTTCAAGGTCAGTGACGAGATCGAGCAGTTGACAGTGCAGGTCGACGTAAAAAACAATAATGGATGGACACCGTTGCACTTTGCTATTGTGCGTGAAATGGAATGGAAGGTCGAGTTGCTGCTGAGAAGAGGCGCCAATCCAAATTTGGCTGACAACAAAGGAAAGACTGCTTTGCACATTATCTGCCAGAATTTCATCAGCGATGACTTTGTCGAGCTGTTTTTCAAGCTCAACAGCGACATGCAGCGGGTGTTGGAAATCGAAGCCCGGGACGAGAAGGGCCTGACACCGCTTCAATGGGCCGTGGCGTCTCTCAAACCGAGAGCCGTCGATCTACTCTTGGATCGTGGTGCCGATCTGTCTACATTCGTTTTTCCCGACGAGAGTCCCATCGCAGAATTTCGATGGACATATTTATCGCAGAATTTCAAATACATTCTAGTGCCTGGTACTCTAAGTATCATAGAAAGTCTCGAGAATAAGGGATACGAGTTGGACAGAAGCGACTCTCTGAAGATCATGAAATCGTTCGCGAAACACAGAGTCTTCGAGAAGTCCGCGAATCTCGTTGATTTTTTGCGCGGCAATGAACTTTGGTACGACGAGGACGATTTTGCGACGAGAGCGAAAGAGATAACTTTAGCAGACGAGCCGACGAGTCTGTCGCTCTACGACTTGATCAAGTTACCATGCGAAGAGGCAGATGGTAAAATTTCATACAAGGAGTACTTCCAGCTCGGGCGATCAGGGAAGAAATATCCTTTCACGGGTAAATTGAGAAAAAATCTGCCGCCAAGGTATCACGAGGCTTGCGAGCTGCATCTGAGCGAGAAACTGTCGAGGCGATATTTACGCGAATCTGCGCTGTATCCATTCAGCCAACTGATACACTTTCGGCTGCCAATTGAAATCTGTGAAATGATCTTGGATGGGCTGACGAACCAAGATTTTGTGAATATTTGCTTGGCGGCTGGAGTTCGCGAAGACGGTGAGACGAAGGTACGAACAAATGAAACAGAATGTGGTGAGAAAGTACCCGAGACAGCCGAGAAAGATCCAAAAGGACAATAAATGGAATGGTGAAGGTTCCCATTTTTCATACTCGTTATGAAATTTATGAAAAGGAACGAAGATGATGATTTGTAGACAATACAAAGCTAATAATAATTAATGAACTTTGTATTTATCAATGTCCGTTGTGAAAGATCTCGATTTGTATAATATATTATATATTCGTTACCACAAGCACTTAACGCGTCAAAAATAAAAAAATATTTAAATGAGAAAAAAATGATATTAGATTGATTTTATCTCCTTGACGAATTCTACCGACGTTGCTGCAAAATAGATTCGCGAAATAAGATCTAACAATTGACGTCGAAATATAGCCAAATACTTTTATGAATTTATGTACACGCCGAACGAAGGAGATAATGAACTGGACTATAGCTGTGGGCTGCAACAAGAGCGACAACGTTTTATACGCTTGGCCATTCACAATTCACACGCACTCACACACAAATTATGGATTGGACTTATCAGGTCGTTCGCAGCGATGCAGAGCGGCAGAGTTTCACAGTTTTACCCCTCATGCCTAACGCGACTAAAGAAGTGTCACTTCAAAAAAAGAAACGCGAGATGCTCGCGAAAAAATTGATGCAAAAGTATAAAAACAAGATTTCACGAATTCGTTTTAATTTTTCTTCGCGTACAATACGAATTCGACGCAAGTTGTGTAAGTGCGCGTGTACTAGGAAATCTGAAATTTATTGAGATAAAAGCACTTTTGGCTTTACGTTAGAAAAAGTGTCACTATCGAAGCTGCACCAGCTCATAAATTCGCACCTCGAAGTATCTCGTTTTATTCGGTCTCAACGCCAACTTGGTCAGTGAAAATATCAAAATAAGCGTCAGATTAGAATCGCATGTATATATGTCCATCCATCAACGGCGCAGTCGTCTATATAGCACTGCTGTAACATCGCATCCAAGTGCGTGTGTGCGGGGATCAGGGGTCGGTTATAGGTTAGGTACGACGTTCAAAGCTCTCGCGTCACTCATCGCCCGTTTGGTCTAAATCCAGTTTTGTCGTTTTGTCGCTCGCTCTCAGGGGAAACAGAGAGAAATTATTATTCTAGCGATATATAGGTAGTATTAGTAGTAGTCGCATTAAAAGCTCGCGTGTGCGCCGCGTAATAATATTAAACTCCGCGTTGGCGGATTTCTCGCGAATCGTTATTATAAATTGGCCGGCGCGGCGCGTCGTATTTAAAGCACACACGACACGCGTTTATATTGCAGTGTACTCAGTCCGCAGTGTGCCGGTTTCTTCCTCCCCTGCTTACTATACACTATACCTATATATAGTTGCCTGCGAGTCTCGCGCGCCTGCATGTATGTGTAGTTTACACACATATACCTTTAACTCACAGCAACACACACAGGCTGACTCGCTATCCGACAGGTGTCCGCGCGCGCGAGCTCCGCTGTGTGTTGGCCTCTCTCTCTCTCTTTCTCTCTTTCCACCGCTCTCCGCTTCTGCTGCCTGCCTGCCTGCACTGCCGTGTGCTGTTGGAACTCTCAACGCGGCTCGCTCGCTCGGCTGGCTTTTCTTTAGTCAGTGTCGCGGCGGCCGCTCGCGAGGTTAGCGCAGAAGAGCCCCTCGTATCGATGTTGTTATTGTGTATGTGCTAATATTATTAAGTATATCGTATACATACGCGCTCACTCGTTCGCGCGCGTGCGAGTTCTTTTCTTTTTTTTTGTTGCTTTTTTATCTTTGTCCGTATCCGTGTATAAGCGAGGCGAGCGGACCTTTGTCGTAACGCGTGTGTTTTATTACATATATGTGTGATTATTATATATGCAGAAAGTAAACGACGACAAAAGGACAGAGCAGCGGATGTGTGACGCGAGTATCAGTATAACAAGTGCGCGTGCGACGATAACCGAGTGACGTTTTGGTGCCGATTCAGAGTTTATCCACTATTACTGGAGCATCGATTGTCATTGTTGTCATTGTGTGTTTCGTATATACACCTAATAATATTGCGCCAAGTGTGTCCGTGTGGGGGCTGCTGCTATTACCGAGCTGCAGCCGCTCGTAAGCGCGCGCAACAGGACAAAGGATTACACATAAAGAGAATACATATAAACGTAAGCATCCAAGTCTCTCTCTCGCTCTGCGTGAGTGTACGGCTAGATAGTGCGATATAAACAAACGATCGCCGCTTAGCTCTCGGAGAGAAGAACGTCGTAGTGTGCGTGTGCGTGTGTACCAGTCGTCGTCCAACACCACGAGCTTCTGGTATGCGCCACGGCGCAGCATAATATCGGTATTATAAAGGAAGGCGCAGACTCCGTACCTATACGTGAAAAAATACACCACACACTCATACACGAGTACCTATGCACGCGCGTGTACCTTTACGCGCAGTCCGGCAAGGGATTAACTGTGATATAGGCCGGGTGACGAACGCGATATTTATGCAGCTAACTTTGCCAATTTCAAATGATAAGAGCAGTGCAGTTTTTCACGGTGTGTCGAGGCTCCGAAATGTCAAAAACGACGCCAGCGCCAATGCGCACATATTTATGTATGCACCCGGCCTATATAGACGCAGTGTATATAGGTATAATACATTTATGTGCAGACTTTGCTCGTGTGTCTTTTTCTGTACATGGCCTCGTATAGCAGTCGCGTATATACTTATATATATTATCGGCACATGCAAAGCCCGTGTACATACACACACAAACACATGGAGTGCGAATATGCCGTGTTGGTAGTGGTGGCGGCGCAGGCAGAAACTCGCGTGGTCCTGCATGCGCACGCCTCCTTCTCGCGCATTCACGGCTCTTTGTATATACACTTCTATACTATATACAACACATGCAATCTCGACCGTCTCTCAGCTGTGCTGAACGTATAGCCATGACTCTGTATACGTGTGCGCGTCTATCTGTGTGTATTCGAACGTCGTCTATATAAGTTTTACCTATTAAACATGCAGTGTGTGTGTGTATCGATTTTTTTTTAAGGGGGAGGATTAAAATCGTGACAGTGACCTCGTTGCCACACGAGCGTCTTTTGTTTATTATCTTATTACAAAAAAAAAAAAAGAAATTCCCATGCGCGCGCGCGGGAACGATACAAAACAAAAAAAAAATACCCAATGTGTGATATTTAAAGAGATACGTATAGTGCGTATAACTTGACATTCTCGCGCCGGTGGCATTTAAATAGCTGTCAGCGGCTGACAGCTGATTCGCGTGCGATGTGTCTGTTGCGATCTCGGTATTTTTGACTATGGCTAATTCAGCCTATTATGTAATACCGTATAGATCGTGTGTAATCTTGTCTGCGAAACGATTAAAAGACACGGTCTTCGATCGTAAATGACGATTTTATGCGATTATATATACGACGATTTTTCACTTTTTCGCTCTAGTGTCGATCGCTCAACCGGAGGCTCGACTTGTATTACTCATCTCGTGATACGCATCGAAGTGCTCCAAAAATATCTATCGTACATTTCTCTCTCTCTAAAACTCGGTGTTTACGTTTTTACTATGTCTTTCCGCGCTGACTTTTCGACAAAAGCAAAATCCAGAAAAAAAAACCCAAAAGATAGTCGTACAATTAACTATCTATTTCTCTCCGCTTGCGCCTTTAGTCGGGGGGGCACATGCAGCATATTTTTCGCCCGCGCTCAAAAAAAAAGAAAAGAGGAAAAAATACCCTTTTCTCACACCATCGTGAAAAAGACAATAGAAGTGCCTCTACAAGCCCTACCTCTTGACGTGTATATGCAGGCACGTACCTATATATATATCGTACATGCATACACAGTGTCTTAACCTCTCTCTCTCTCTCTCTCTAGCTATAGCCTAGCATGCGCTCGTGTGCTCGTTGACTTGGTGAGAAATTCGAGCTGTATTTTATACACACATACACACACACATGCACGTATATAATGTATTATGCAGTGTTGGTTACTCGCTCGCTTGCTCGCTCGATCGCTGCTGCAGCAAGTCCCTCTCTGCGCTCTATACGTGTAACGTACGTGTGTGTATGTGTGCAGTATATGAAAGAGAGAGAGAGAGAGAGAAACGCTGATTTGTGCGGACGCGTGGGCAGCAGCCAGCCGCAGTGAGCCAGAGCCCCAGCACCACACGGGCACCTCGAGGGCCCTTATAAGAATCTTCCTCGCATACTGCTGCTGCTGTGGCTACTCTTTTCTTAGCCTCATGCCTCTCTCTCTCTCTTCTCTGATGCCTCTCTCTCTCTCTTCTCTGATGCCTCTCTCCGATGATGCCCTTCCCTTTCTTAAACTTTCCTCTTCTTTTTGTTGTTATTTTCTTTACTCGGCGTGGCTACTACTACTACTACCACTAGTAGGTGTACCGAGCGCATCGCGCCCGCGCGCTATCAAGAAGCGCATCCTCCTCTTTTTTTCGCGTGCGTTCGCCGCGTATAATGTTTCTCTCTCTCTCTCGTTTATTCTCTTTTTGTGTGCGTGTGTGTGCGTCTTATAGCGTTTTATCTGCAGCTTGCACACGACAGGTGTGTGTGTCTGTACGTGTGCATCTACACACACACACACACACACACACACACACACACACACACACACACACACACACACACACACACACACACACACACACACACACACACACACAGAGATCCACCTATTTAAGAGAGATAATACACACTGCGCGCGAGCCGTGTGTATAGGAAGCTGAAATTTTCGAATTAAGCACAAGGGGTTTTAAGGTATTTCAAGCGTGAGATGAATAATACATATTTAAACACACACACACACACAAATGTACTAAGTCGCGCTGCTGTTGACGCGTGTTTGCTTACACACAAGTACATACATTTTCTGCCCGCGCGCCGCACGCGAGGGGGAAGATGCGCACGGCTATTCATTTATTTATTTTTTTCATTTTGTCGAAACAAGTCGTAAAAGAGGGCGACCACTAATTAATTTCGATGCCCACGAGTCGTCTTCGTCGTCGTCTCCTCTCTCCGCTGGGGCGCTGAGATGCCTAACGACGCTTGAAAAATCCCCGACAAATACCCTACACACGTGATTTTTATTTGCGCGCACACAAAAAAACTTGGACTTCGTGTGGACGTGAAAAAAAAAAATAAAATAATATAAAACAAAAAAGTATAAACGATTCCTGCTGCTGCATCCCCCGCTTAAATGCGCGCGTGCGGTTAACAACCTTTCTATCACTCACGCGCGCGCCTCGTGTTCCTAATCACAAATCGGAACCTTTGCCGATTTCTTGTATAATAATCATCGAGGCGCGTTGATTTTGTAACTTCTGTACATCGGGTCGGCATTAAAGACGAAAAAAAATCTGCACATTCATATAATTTCAATTAAACGTTAACACTTTCATTAACGGATCGGCAATTGTCATTGTCCGCCGCCGCCATTACCGTCTTCCGCTTTCTCCTTCATCATGACGAATGTATAATAATGTACGAGAGAAAAAAAGGTATATATACGCGAGACTCTCTCAAAGAGTAATGATAATAACAAAAGCCCCGAAAATCTTTTTCAGAGATAAACGGGCCTCTCTCTCTTTTGCGCGCGCACGAGAGAGAATGAAAACGAGAAGAGACGTTATTTGTGCGCGGGAGTGCATACATACACACACACAGACACATGCAGCAGCACATAAGCGAGCGAAACGTCCACACCGAGAGTTTTAGTCCTTTCACTGGCAGTATAGTTGTGCCTTTACTCCGCCATAAGGACTCGTTTCCTTCTTCGTTTTTTTTTCTTTTTGCCTTCTTATATGCACATTTTACGCTCTCTCTCTCTCTCGTCGCACGAGCGAATGTCAATGCTGCTGCTGCTGGCTTTTGAAGTTTCGTTGCTGCGCGCAACAATGTTGCGGTAGCAGTTCGCGTTTATATTTCACGAATCGAGGTACGACGCGATTTTCAAAATCGAATTTTCGGAACGGTCCACGCTCGCGTCATAAAAATGCAGCCTATAGTTTCTATAAAGAAGTGGGAGGTGAGGTGGGGAAGCGCCTCGCGCGCGCAGTGTGTAATTCTCCCATTTCGATGAGATTTACGAGGGCAAAGTCGTCTTGGAAAAGGGAATATAAAATATACGTATACGTAGACTCTCGGTATATATACGTGTACGTACGGCGCGAGTCGAGCAAACGGCATCTCTCGCGGGGCGGCGGTGGCGGCGAGTGCATAAACAAGCGCGAAAGCGACAAAAACCACACAGAAGTGAGATAGAAATAAAGAAAATAGAGTCAGGGGCGGCGAGCGAAAATACGTGTGTATATCCTATGTGTATGTGTACATATACGTTACCATGAGCCAAAGCAAGAGAGAGAATATATAAGAGATACACGCATACATACAAGTCGGCGGCGGCGGCAGTGCAGGAGGCGAACGACGACGACTACGGCGCGTATAACCGGTATTGTTACAACGCGTCGCGTTGCTCGCGTATAGTCCTCGCTATATATACCAGCAGCAGCGGCAGTAACAGCGTTGATTTTATTCCTCGGCTGGAAATTCCTTCAAGAGGCTATACCATAGGTAAAGTGTCAGCTGCGTATGTGTGTACTCGTTGTACACACACACACACACGCACACACACACACACACACACACACACACACACACACACACACACACACACATACACACATTTTTTTATATATATGTAATGTAGGAACTTATATAGGAGCATTTGGTATACACGTGTGTGGGTGCGATTAGAGACGCGAGCTAGAGAGAGAGTAAGTAAATTGCACTCGAGCTGGCCAAAACTATTTCAAATATTCTCTGCTGCAGCTAGCTCTGCGCTGCTGTTACTGCTGCTGCTGCAACACAGCCCTTCTGGTTGGTCACGCGGTATATAATGCGGATGGAATTTTTTAATGCCGCAGGAACAGCAGCAGCACATGCGAGTCGGTCCGTTGGGCCGGTCCAATAACCGTAAAGTGTCTGAAAACTCCCCGTGCACGCGCGCCATACGGTTATGTTTGTGTGTACAAAAGAGAAGTTATATACGGCGTTTGGATGACGCGGGCCATGTCTCGGGTTAGTGGCGAAAATTATATATATAAAAAAAAAAAAAAAAGACACGATCGAAGCGGAGGGATGAAAATCTTATAAACTGCCACGACGTTTCAATCTCTTCGGAGCAATTTTCACTTTCCTCGGAATAAAATGTCGCGCGATTATCGCATATTATATATGCACTGTATAAATAGAAACTGAAATTGCCACGCGTAGCGTGTCCGTTGACAGGTGTCGGGTTTTCCGCGCCAGGCTGCTGATTATATGCGAATTTGTGCCGATTAACTATTAGTAGACTCTCCGCGTGTACTACTACGACGGCGACGAGAAAAGTCGTTCGAAAGTTTTCATATGTTTATACATCATATATAGACAGACGACGCGATGTCGGACAAAAACGATCGCGAAAAATACACACGTTGCTGTCGCGCGCGCGTGTGTGTAAACGATCGGTGCGATTTATCACTTTACTTTGTGTGTTAACGTTTCTTCTGGAAAAATCGCGTGCCAGGATAAATAAATAAATGAATGAATAAATGTGTGTGTATGTGTACACGAGATCGATCTCGCAGGGGCCTCTCTCGTAAAACAGCTAATGCAACGTTTTACACGACGAGATGACGACGTAATATGTCAACTCGTGATTTTTTAAGATGATGATAAAATCGTTTCTCTCCCTCTCCTCTTCCTAACCGTAAGATTAGCGCGCCGTTCCGAGTTTCGTAAGCCGATAATCGACTTTATCGTGTTTTTTTTGCTGCTGCTTTTTAAAACTCGAGGTGAAGGACCTGCAACAATTTGCTCGCTTATAATAGATCAAAAAATAAACTCTCGGGCTCCTTGTATACCGAAGATAAAAAAAATCAATAAACTGGTATAGGTCTAAAACTGGCCCCCGAATCCGATATAAAGTAGCGACGAAAAAAAGAAAGGGCGTATAGATACACACAGTCTCGAAACGAGAAGCAAAGCTGCACACGGAGTCTGTGTCTCTGACGAATAAACACACACACGCGCACACTTGGACGTTCTTCTCTCTTCGTATACGATACATATAAAATTTATCGTTTGCGGCTCTGTTTCTCTTTGTTGCACGCATACGCACGTACACGCGCAGGTCTCTCTCCACGTCCTGCGTCCTCTCCGTTGTTTCGCGCGTGTGCGACTACCACTACTACTACCACGACGATCGCAAAAGTGAAAGAGGAAGAAGAAGAAGAAGAAACAAAAAAAATTGAGCATCTCTCTCGACAACTGAAACAAAACCATCGAATATCAACCAGGTCCTTCGTCTTGGTCATCGAATGGAAAAGTAAAGAAGACAGAAGGAGAAAGACGAGGAAGATAGAGGCGACCGGTAACCGGTTCTCTCTCTCTTGCTCTGTTCTGTTCTGCGCAAAGGCGCGTACATTCAGTGTAGGCCGATATACACGCACACACATATACTGGTACATCTGGTCCGCTGCTGCTGCCGGTGTATAGCCCTCTATCTTTGCGCGCTGGGCTGCTGCTGGCCGATACCGATCATCGATCGCGGTCAGTGCGTTATATATATAATACACATCGAGAAAAAGAGAAGCGAAAGAGGAGGGCAGAAACCGGTGTCTTGTGTGTGTGTGCAGCAGCAGCAGTAGTGGCACGATATACATAGAAAAAAATCATCATCATCATCATCATCCTCGTCAACGAAAAAAAGAAGAGGAAGAAAAAAATCGAAAGGCGAGCAGCAGCAGCACGGAGGCGTCCCTGAATCAAGGACACGACGACAACGACGGTACAGTGCGCGATCAGTACCATTACATTATTACGCACGCCGCAGTGTCCGTGCAGTGCAAGAGACAAGAGGACGTTTTCCAACTCAACCTGGCCTACACCAGAGAGTTGCGTCTCCTCCTGCGGCCCCAAAGTCAAGGAGGAGGCGCAGCAGCAGCTTCGCTATAAAACAACCATAGCTGCTGAAAAATGTCGCTCACCTGCCGCGTCCAGTATCTGAACGACGTCGATCCGTTCGCGTACGCGAGCTCGTATCCGGAGCCGCCGAGGCCGCCGATACACACGTTCAGCGCCACGCTACCGCTCATCAATCAACTGGCGGCGGTGCATCGGCTGCTCAGGGCTCCGCACAGGGTAAGTTGACCAAATTTTTTTTTTTTAATTTAGGCGTAGGATTTTTGTGTTCGGAAATGTTTTGCAGGAGTATTATGAAGTGTCGAAGCACATTCATTTGTGTAAATTTTCTCGAATGTATGAAAGAGGCATCCCGCGTAGAGTGCGTATAAGCTTCGTCTTCGCAGTTGAAGAATTTTATGCTTCCATAGAAACGGCAAAATATAGCCATTACTTTTTTCTCTTAATCTTCCATCGTCTCGAAAATGAATTATTTAATGTATCTTTTATATTCGAGTTTTGCGCTTTTATATCCGTTGCAGATGCACAACGAGTTTTATAAATAAGTATCCGACTCTTTAGCGAGTGCCTTTATTTGTTTTTTTCGATCGTTAAACGGTTTATATTTAAATTTTCGAATAATTTTACACTCGAGGTTTATGTAACCAATGTATATCGTGCCCCGTTCTAAATGAAAAATTTGCGAACTGGAACACGCGCGGTGCGCGTATCGATGACATTGACACTTGTGCAATCGAACGGAAAACGACTCCACTGCGTTCGATTCGATCAGAGAGTAATCAGAGTGTTTTTTACGAAGCTTTATTCGATTAGGACTAAAAAAAGACCATTTGAAATGTTTTAAAATACATTACTCAACAATTCATTTTTATATTAATTTTTTTTTACAATTGAGTGCATTTCAAATGACTCGAAAATAACAATTTTATAGTTTCAAAAAAATTTAGACCAGCTTTCAACCACTTTAAAAACGATTATACCACTTTAAGACTTTACCGCTAGAGGGCGATTACCAAATATCTGCTAATCTGCAAGTGGCAAAGTCAAAATAATTGTATAAGTCAAACATGGTTTTGAAACGATTCACTCCTTCCATTATTAATATTTTATACTATGTTAATGGTATGGATCTTTAAAACGTCATGTCTCGACCGTGAATTTTCATTTTTGAGAGTCAGGAGAGACTTCATCAGAATATACCCCTAATTCTCGTCGACGTTCCGTCTTTACGATAGATAAAAAGTCATTTGTCGTGGCTCCGTAAAAACGTACTCACCGAAAAAAAACTTGAGATAATTCAGTCCTAAGTACGATCGACGAAATTCTTCCTGCACGCTCTTATAGGCATACGTTAATTTTCACACGATTACATCTGTACTCAAGTACATACGACCTTTGCCATCGCGTATAAACAGCATTTGCACGCAGACGGGGCTGCAATTTTCAACTCAGAGCGTTTATACGCTATTATGCGACGAAAACGAGAGAGAAAAAAAGAGAGAAAAGGGGAAAAAATGCCACGAGCTCTCGTCGAGGAGACAAACTGCAGCAGCAGCGGCAGGGCCCTATCGATCGAATTTTCCCAGGGCGCCCGAGCGCGCGCGCTGCTATCAAGCCAAGCGCAGAGCTAGCTCCTCTTCTCGGGCTTTGGAAATAATGGTTTCTTTCCTCGCGCGCGCGCGCTCCTCTATATACAGGAGAGAAGAGGACTTTATCGTGGCTTATTATCGCGGCGTTTATTTCCCTCCCGCGCGCGCGAGTTTAGATAAGTACCGTAGACAAGGAGGAGGCGAGTATAGCTGCATACACACACACACACACACATTCAGGCATAGGGCAGCGCAGTGTGTGAGAGAGGGTCAAGCTCCTATATACGTACTTATACACACGACCTAAGCGCGCGAGTTCGACCCTGATGGACCCTCCTTTTCTCGCGCGCGCCCCACCTTCTCCCGGCGCGGGTTTTTCTCTCTCTCTCTCTCTCTCTCGCGCCTATAATACAACTGCGGCGAAACTATACTGGTGTGCGCTATAAGCTAGCTAGCTAGAGCCTCTTCTCGCTTCATCCCGGATGCACGGAAAAACAACGACGAAACGAACGAAACGAAACAAAACAACGACGATGCAACACCTTGCTGCGGAGCTATAGCTGCATGTGCGCAAAGCTGCACCACGTCGACGAGCGCCCTTTTGCCTTTTATAATTCCTTCGTCGCGTGATCTCTGTAATGGCTTTTACACACGGGGCCCACGTAGCGCGGAGCTTCTCCTTATTCTTTTTTCTCTCTTTCTCTCTTGCTGAGATGTATCGTATCGCACGCGCCTACATACACACGTAATAGCTTATATATCTGCGCCTTCCTCGCGTTTATATACACCTTAACGAAGCGAGAGATCTCAGGAAAAACGTTTGCGCAGATTTTCGTCGCTAAAACTTACAGCGCAGGTAGGCGAACTCGCGCAATGTGAGCAATTAAGCGTATACATAAATTTGGCTATGTGTATTATGCAGCGAAAATAGCTTTTGTTCTCCTCGTTTACGCACGCACTATATATGATACCGCTATATATGCGCGCAAGCTAGAGAGCTCTTATATTGCCTACTCTTTTACTATTATCATCAGCATCATTATTATTATATACGCACGTCGAGCTCACGCGCGATGCAGCCATTATCGAATTCACATTATACTCACTAGCGTTTTCCGTTTTATATCGCGCGTTAAAAGTTATACATAAGAGAGGCGAAAAATGTTTTTTTTTCTTCTACGCACGCATTTAGTCGTGGATGCTGTACACACATGGACATTTAATCAATCGCCTTAATTACATCCCAAGTTCACCACGAGCTTCTATACTTCTCCAACGTGTAAATTTGCTGCTCGCAGCAGCACCAGTATGTATAAGTAGCTGAAATAATCAGACTCGGGAATCGCGCAAACGACGCGTACGCTCGTGCGCTGTTCGATGTATAAAAGGTACTTTTGCGCAGGGCTGAGTTACAGGGACACGCACGCAAAGAGGAACACTGTTTATAAGCAGGGATCGGATTGATTAATCCAAACGTTGCGCCTTTTTCATTAGCGTGATGTTTTCCGAGATATTATCTCATTGGCATTTTTACGTGAAAATAGGAACGATAGCTTTTTTATGAGCAAGCTCTTTACTCGTGACTTTTAAGAAAAATCCTCAAGTTTAATGTAGTATTTGTTGTTTAACGTAAAATTGGATATTACGAGCGAGGTATTTCGCTAGTTGGATATTACTATTGGAATAAACGATTCTGAATTTTATTTAAGGTAATTTTAGATGAAGTATCCGTTGTGAATTAATTTATAATACTGATATGTTTTTTGTGTAAACTGCTCTAAAAGTTCTTGAAAATACAATCATATATGCATTATTTTGAATGCAAACAAAGATTCAATTGGTTTATGCTTAAATTTAAACGCTTTGATTGATAATTATTCAACGTTTCAATACCAAATCATTTTTGCGTTAATGACTCAAAACGTGTACAAAAATTCAATAAAAATTAAAGCCAGCTTTCACCCCCAGATGGCGAGTACCTTTGTGTGTCTAATCCGCAAGTGGTAAAGTAAAAATAATTGTATAAGAGGTATAGCTCGGTTTCCAGTACTGTGAAATTGTTTCAATGAGTTTGAGTTGCGATGCTGTTGCGTAAACATCAGGCAAATATCGCATCGACTGCGACAAGTGATTTTCGTGAGAAAAATAAAATATCTTGAATTATAAGCGACTGTGTACGTTGTGCGTGAGAGCGCAGAATGACGCAAATCGACAACTATTTCTCCGTAGACGTGGATCATCTTAACCAGCAAAAGTTGAAGAGCCTACGAGAAAAGGTAAATTTGGAGATCGAAGAAGAGAGATGCGATTTTCTCGATCAACTTTATCCTTTGATCAGCGATTGGAGAGGCCCACTACCTAACCTCCGGAACATTTTTCGGCCCGAAGAAATCGATCAACTTCTCTCGGATTCCATTCAATACGAGAGTAAAGGCCCGAACGACTATGTGCTGGCTTTCATCGAGTTCGTGTCTCGAACCGGCTACAGGGACGAACCCCGACTCGACGAAGACAGCGAGCCACTGCTGCGTCGCACCACACCAATACATCTCGCGGTCGAAACTGATCATCCCAGCTGGGACAAACTAGTCCTGGCGCTTTTCAAAATATACGACAGCTTCGACGCGAACTACGCGGACGACGAGGGCTTGACGCATTTACACGCGGCCAGCATAGCCGGCTGCCACCGGGCCTGCAAAAAATTTCTCGAGCACGGACACGATCCCAACGAGTTCGACCAAGAGTCGACCGATTCGCCGCTGCATCTGGCCCTGTACTACGGCCGGCTGGAGGTGGCCGAGCTGCTGCTGAGACACGGCGCGACCCGAATCGGGCCAATCCAACTGGATCGACTCCTTTGCACTACATCTGCCTGAAGGGCGCGGAGTACGACTCGACGAGGCTGTTCTTCAAGATCTGCGACGAGTTGAATCTGTCGGTGCGGGTCGATGCCCGGGACGAGTCCGGTGACACGCCGCTGCATTTGGCTCTGCGAAACGGCAAAATGAAGGCGGCCGTATCGCTGCTGAGGAGAGGCGCAATCCGATTTTAGCCGGTAAAAATGGATCGACGCCACTGCACATCATCTGTCAGAGAAAGTACAACGACTTGGTGACGATGTTACTCGAGATCAACGACGACGATGACGAGCGGACGCTGGTGGTTGATGTTCAAGACGATCAGGGTGATACACCGCTGCAGTTGGCTCTGCGCAACAAAAACAAGAAGGCGACGGAACTGCTGCTGAAATACGGCGCCTATCCGAATTCGGCCAATCTGAAGGGACTCACTGCTCTGCACATAGTTTCCCAGGAAAACGAACGTTACGACTTGGCGAAGGTGTTGTTCGAGATCTGCAAGCAGAAAAACGTAACGTTGCGAGTCGATGCTCGGGACGAGTTGGGCGACACGCCATTGCACTTGGCTCTGCGCTCGAACAACAAGAGGTTGGTCGAATTGCTGCTTAGACAAGGCGCAGATGTGAATTTGGCCAACGATAAGGGATCGACGCCTCTGCACATCGTTCCCAAGACACCCGACAGCTACAACTTGGCGAAGATGCTATTCGAGGTCTGCGACGACATAGGGCGTCTGATAAACGTCGACGCCCAGGACAAGCTGGGCAACACGGCGTTGCACTACGAGTTGAGGTACGCGTGCCTCGGGCCCCGGGACCTGATGGAACTGCTGCTGAGACGCGGCTCAGATCCGAATCTGGTCAATAAGGACGGATTCACGATCTTGCACGTTCTCTGCAATGGATTGGTGCAGGGCCACAGCTTGATGAGAGAGCTGTTTCGGATCTGCGACGACGTGGGGCGCCGGATAAACGTCGACGCGCAGGACGAGAGAGGCTACACGCCGTTGAACTTGGACGTGTTTTGGGGCTGGGAACTGGACGCGTGCTCGTTGCTGATGGGGAGAGGAGCCAATCCGAGTTTGGCCAACGCGCGCGGATGGACGCCTCTGCACCATATTTGCAAGCGCGACGATACGTCGTTCTTCGACGACGACTCGGTGAAGATATTCTTGGAGATCTGCGACGAGAACGATCGGACGTTGCCGATCGACGCCCGAAACAAGGACGGCGACACACCGTTGCTCGTGGCTTTGGGCTCGGGACACTTAGTGGAACCGCTGCTGAGAAGGGGGCCCGATCTGAGTTTGGCCAACGAAGAGGGATCGACGCCTCTGCACGTCATCTGCAAGAGAGAGATCAACTCCGACGTGCTGGCGGCCAAGTTGTTCGGTATCTGCGACGAAATCGAGCTGCTGGTGCCGATCGATGCTCGGGACAAGCTGGGCCGGACACCGTTGCAGTGGGCCGTGGCGAATCTCTCGTCGAAAACCGTCGATATACTCTTGGATCGTGGCGCCGATCTGTCCAACTTCGTCTTTCCCAGCGTGGATTATTTGGCCGAGGATTTCCTACCGGACCAGTACGACAGCAGGCTGAATTTGAAATTGAAGGCGGCGCCGGGCGTTCTGGTCGTCGTCGAGCGCTTGGCGGAGAGAGGCTACGAATTGACCCAGAGCGACGCACTGATCATCGCGACGGTGTTCGCCGAGCACGGATTGTTCGACAAGTCGGCGGATCTCCAAGAGCCTTGGTACGACGACGAGGAGATCGCGACAAGAGTCGAGACGATCGAGATAAATCCGGACCTGTCGCTTCGCGATCTGGTTCAGCTACGGCCCGAAGAGGCCGAAAAAGTAGTCACGTACTCGGACTACTACGAGTTCGCGCGCTCCCATGATTTTACTGCCTTTCCCGAGCGGTATCGCGAGGTTTGCGGTTCGCATCTGTGCGACACGATGTGCAGAGGATTTCTCCGATGATGGTCGGTGTATCCGTTCTGGCAACTGATACAGTATCGGCTGCCGGTCGAGATCTGTGAAACGATCGTCGAGCAGCTGACGAACAGGGATTTGATGAATATTTGCTTGGCGGCTAAAGGCCAGAGCTCGTGATGTCGATGAGCATGTATTGATTTGTAGTATTCTTTATGTCTGGTGTAATTTAATTATTTAGATCATTCATATCATTAACATAAATGAATTTATTTTTTATTGATGAACACAAACCTATGTGAAGCAAAAGATTTTATATAATGTATTCATTACCAACATCTTACTTATCATACTCATACGAATAGTGTGCATTTTGAGACTTTACCACTAGATGGCGATTACCGAATGTCTGCAAATCTGCAAGTGGCAAAGTCAAAATAATTATATAAACATTGTTTTCATACCGTTAAGAACTTATCATATATCCTAAAAATTGAAATAAATGGTGTAATTTTCTAAAAAAGATTCGTTAAGATTTCGATTCAAACTAATCCTACATCTGTAATCAACTCATACAGATTAGATTTTTCATTTCACATCAAAAAATTTGCTCAGTTGAAAATTTGTGTACGCCGCAAAATACTTCCTCGCTTCGGTGCAAAGCAAAAGGGAATATTTCAATTTCTGTATATAGATCGATCACTCTCTATTTAGGTTGAAAACAATTCCGAATGAGACTCGACTCGTCCGAAATTGCGAAATTAAAAGCAGTCGATTTTCCGAACGTATTGTCGCTCGCACGTGCGACAGCAGCGCTCTCATATTGCTTTCAGCCCATGTAATATCGATTCTTATTATTATTATTGTTATGTACGGACGTTCTTTTGTTTTGCTTTAAATGTGAATTTAGGATTGAGCAAAAGTGATCCATACATCGACAGCTCGGACGATAAACATCGATCGGCATTTTTTCTCGAAATAACACTTTCGATCGCACGTGGTATCGTACACGTGCGCGATACCCACCACTATATAAACGAAAGAACCACCAGCGAGTCTCGAGCTGTGTACAACAGCTGCAGAGGGATGTCAGGTAGCTTGAAACACAAGTATAGTTGTATCGGAGCCCCGCACACATTAGCCGATCTCGATCTCTCCGCGCGCCGCTCCTTCTGTAAAGTCGTCGTTGGCTCTCTGCACCGCACCACACCGCAGCTCTCGCGGGACTCTCTTTGTGTACTTTGACCCGATTAACGTTTCGCAATGCGCTCCGGCGTGGGCCAACTCTCACTAAACTGTTCTCTGCTGCTCTCGGTGTCATATAGTCTCACCCCCCGTGTCTGTGTGTGTTCTCTTTCACTCCATGAGAAATAGGTACTCTCTCGGCTGGCGCTCATGAGCTAGCTCACCTCCGACTCTTTCTCGAAAATATATATTTGTATATATCTCTTATAAGTACAGCTACGTATAGTCGAATCGGCGCGAGGGAGACAATGCGCCTGTACAAGCGCCCGCTGTGTGCGCAGCTCGCGTCCTCGTTTAGGCCATTTTGTAATTTTTTATTTTATTTTGTACTGCAGCGGGTCATAGAGATAGAGAAGCAAGTAGCAGCGAATTAACCGCAAAATATGTGTGTGTGTGCCTGATTAATGAGCAATCGGTGTAGTGCTGAATCTCAGCTACCCAAGTAATACACAAACACACACATATAAATGTGTACTCTCGAAAGTACACAGCTCTCATTATTACGGCGATAATTATCACGTTTAGAGGAACGTTATAAGTAACGCGCGGCAAGTAGTATAATTCCATTTGTGTATGTGCACGCGTTCGCAGGTCTCTTTCTCTCTCTCTCTATGTCTACAAACGTACGCCGACGCGCGACCTCTGCGCTCCTCTTTTATTTTTTTTTGCTATCTATCCACGGCTACAACAGCGGTAGTATTATAATTCATAGAAAAATAAGCTAATTAATTGACGTTGCCTATGCGAAGATGTCGTAATTAGCTGGGCTCGCTCGCGCATACGTACGTATACGAATGCGCTATTTCGTTATACGATACGAAATAATTGTTGGTGCTACAGCTAAGTTGCAGTAGTGTATTAGAGATCGTATAGAGACGGCAGTGGAAATCTCGGAAATCGTCTTTTTTCTGCGCCGCGACGGCAGAGGATTATATCGATTACGCCCCTCGCGAATGTGTGGGTAGGTGTGTGTGTCTTCGGTTTTTTATGTAATAATCCGAGCGCGCGTGCATGCATCCAAGTCAAAAAGTCGAAAAGAGGGTGGGAGAGCCGAGATAGATGTGTATATACGTTCAGGGAGAGAGGAAAAAGAGAAAGACCTTGGACGAGATTACATTGAATAACGGCATTAGGCGGCCGTCGTCGTCGTCGTCGTCGTCGTTGATGTTTGTTGCAAAAGCACAGAGCACAGAGCACACGATTCGAAATTGCGCCGCCGCGCTCGCGCCATCGGGGCTTGCCGAATCTGTAGAAATACAGTGCGTTGCTGCAGCAGCTGATGCATATAATATACCTTTGTGTATGGACGTACGAGCTTCGCTTGTACTGCTCCGATCGCATTGGGTCTCGCACTGTTGTATACGGCTCCAAAATATGTATACGGAGCGAGAGAGAACTTGGTACTTGTAAATATAATCGGGTTTGGCCGTACTCGCACTTGATAATTCTGCTACGCGCATATAGGTAGATTTCAATAATCGAGGGTTTTCTGCGACTTTCAACCCAAATCGAGCGTCTTTGAGCATGTCAGGTATTATGTAAATTAGAAAACCAAACCCAACATGGCGAAAAAGACTCAAGCACTCGATATATATAATGATTTAGACTTTGCCACTGGCAGATTTACAGGAACAAGTACTCGCCATCTAGTGGCGGAGGCTTAAAGTGTTATTCTTGTATTTGAAGCGATTGAAAATTAGTCCAAATCTTTTGAAACAAGTTGAATCGTTTTTAACATTGTCAAAAACAAATCAATAAATCATGATACATTTTTAAGCATTTTGAATGATAATTTTTTTTTTGTAATCGACGTTTATCAATATTGAGCATTTCTATTAGGGAGGCTACCTCGTCAAATAATTATCGTTCCTATATTTCTATGTATAAATTAACCAGAGAATAATTAAACAAACTCTATGTTACTGCTCTTCTTTCACAACATCTATTTAATTATATCAGGAAAAAGCTACTACCCTAAAAATATACGGATGAAACGAAAATTTTCGAAAGAATCAAAAACCAACAGAATTCCATTTCAAGCCTTATCCAGAAGTCATCTACATCGCTCACTCGTTACGCAATATACCAAATTCTCAAAAATCGGTATTGACTATAAGCAATCTCACCTCCACTTCTCTATCGCTTTTATGTACATCCTTATTCATATTGCGCGTACGTATCTTTGTGTCTAAAGGAAAACAAGGCGACTATTACTACACAGGCGTGCGCCGCATGAATCGGCATAGCCTAAAAAGCCCGTACAGAGATACAGCTACGATCGATAATAATCGGCTAAAATATCGCGTCCCTCGCCGAACTGGAGCAATAACGTAGCCCGAAGCGTTGCTCTTTTTTTTCTTACTTCGCGATGTTGTATACATGCACAAAGACCGACACACGCGGCCCTCGTTGCATTATAAATAAATAATAATGCGAAAGCTCGCGGATACCATGATATACCTTATATACTCTGGCTGCGCGGCAAGAACAACGCACGGCGCGGAGAGCCGAGAGCGTATCTGACCGAGTGACCCGGCAATGTACCCCCCGAGCTCGAGCACACATAATTTTATGCCGCAACGACGCTGAACCGTGACCGAAAAAAGAGTAGAGTACATAAGCATTATAAACGCGTGTGCCCGCGACCACGGGGCACACACATAATGCATATACACGCTACGAGGATGACAAGGATTTTTCGAAGCGAATAAATTGCAGAGCAGATATTGCGAGCGAGCTCCTTTCCCTCCGGATCGCGTGGCATATATATGTAGGAGAGAGAGAGAGGTTAATGGGCGACGATGTAATATTGACTTATCTACCGCGTGCAATATGTCGCGCAAATTTATCGCCCTCGCCCGCGTATAAAAAAAAGTATAATATAAGCGTCTTGCGAAAAGTTCGCAAAAGTAATATGTGTACAAAAAAAAAGAAGGAGGAGGAGGCAGATCGAGCATTAAACGTCGAGTAATCGTCCGCGAGACTTGTATACTTTCTAGTGGAGGCCACACGCGGGACCGATAATACTATTTCTCTCTTCGAGTATATAAACATATTATATACGTAAAGTCGCCGAAGTTTTCGTTGAGCTCGCCGGAGTAAGCGAGAGAGAGAATCAATCTCCTCTCGCGTGTATATATGTGCGGCTGCAAATGCATATAATACTAATATTTATAATGCGAAAGTCTTATAATACGTTAAAAATTGCTCACAGCAGCAGTGGACTCTCCACTACGGCAGGGGGGAGTCTTGATTCACTGCAATTGATTTCTAAATGACTATCGTTTACCTTCGCGTAATACCTCACACGCGCGATAAAGTCTCTCTCTCTATGCTGGTGTATCCATATGTGTGTGTGTATGTGCGCACACGTATGTACACAGAGAGCCGAGTCAATGCACTTTTAGCTCTCCCGCACTCGAATGTGTACGTAAACATTTGTCTCTCTCTCTCTCTCTCTCTCTCTCGGTGAGCTCGCGCGCGGGGCCATATATGCATATAAACCGTAATTTATAACACATATTATACCGAAAGCCAGAGAGAGAGAACTAACTGAAAATCCTTGTAGAAATATTATACATCTCGCGTTTTTCCATTTATAATATACACACTTACTCTCTCGAAGTTGTAGCTGCTGCTGAGCTGTTGCGCGAGTCTACCGCTGCTTTTGTTTTAGCCGCGCTCGCGAGTCTCTCTACGAATTATTGCAGCTTTTCACTTTTATGGTGGATAAGGCTTCCGTGAACCAATTTGACTCGGCGATAAATTGCCGCGCGCATACACTATAACTGTGTGTTCGGCCTTTGATGTCGTATAGAGGCTTTACTTCTTTTTTTTTTGTTAGAGTCGCACATACGTGTGTGTACGAGCCTAGCGATTATCGAGGATTGTTTAGGGGGAAAAATATACATGTACTTATCGTTTCATCGCCGACGAGAGAGAGAGAGACTTGATTCTGCGGTCATTTGTATGGTTGAGAGAGCCTTTTTGCATAGTTATGATATAGATGAAAATTATATCGTGCATTATATTATGATACTTGATTCTTGCCCGCCCAGAACAGAAGAGATAATTTTACATAAGGATTTTCACAGATACGGGACAGTTTTCGAAATTACGTAATGAGAATTACCCGCGCGCTCTCGATACATAGTGTACCGATCGGAAACGTCATCCGCGCCGATCTGTATGGATCTAATGAATCTCTTACTGCTTCTCTCGCTCTTTCTTTTTCCCCTCGAAAAAAATGCAAAAAGTAAGAAATTAATCGATTCTTTGGCCCAAGATCGATATTTTAAAAGCTTTTTCGTAACTCCATCCACGTCCGTACGAGCGAGCGAGAAAATAAAGAGGGAGGACGATGAAAAAAGCATCGCTCTGCTACCGATTTGCACGAAGGCTTTGGCTACATAACGAAATAATAAAAAGAAAAACAAAGTCAAACGGAATCCCAAATCGACGAGAGATAGACATGAGAGAAAGAGAGAGAGGGAAAGGTGAGTATTAAAATAATCGCCTCGAAACGCGCTGGCTTTTTTGCTACGGCGTCTACGCTCTCGGACGCAACACACAACAACAATTTTGCATTGAAAATTTTGAAACGGGTCTCTCTCTCCCCCCGTCGACGAGGAGAGAGACTTACTTAATTTCATTCCTTTGGAAGCTGACTCTGCTGCTGCTACTCGTTTTTGCGCTCACTCACTACGTTGTGTCGAGCTGCTGCTGCGTTTCTCTCTGTGTCTTTTAAAAAGCGCTAAATCATCCATTTAACCTTGAAAACGAGCGATGATGAAAGGGTTGTCTACCTCTCGTACATAATACAATATCACAAGTATATGAGCTGTACCGCGTCAAAAGTACCAGTAGAAAAATGGCAAATGTTCGACGTCAAAAAAAAAAAAAAATAATAAATCGAATACAAATCGTTAATGGTAAATCTCTGGTGAGAAGATGCGAATTTTTCTCTCGCAGTAGTAGTATAGTAGCAGTAGTAGTAGTGCCGACTTTCCGCGATGATTCATTGTTGTACACGACGTCGCTTGTCGCGCGACTCACAATTTGTAAATAGTTTTCTCAGCCGGCCAACGCATAACCGGTATGTATAAAGCGAGGAATGTCGCGCGCCGCGTCCGGTCGCGTTACTTCTGTATACCGGCGACAAATTTTCTTCATACCACTTAACTTCGGTAATTAAAAAATGTCGATCTTTTCTCGTGCGCCAATTTCGCCGCGCGGTATATCGAGCGTAATCGATGTCCGAAAAAGATTTTCGCGTACACAGAGGTGAATTTCTGCGCTCGCGCAGAGTTCGTATACCGATCGCTACGGTACGTATGTACGTACATATACGTGCGCATACTTATAAGGCAAAGGAAAGTTTCGGGCGCTTTATCCGCGCGCAACGTAGTAAGTCGGAACTCTCACTCTGCATACTTTTATAATATTCCCCCATTATCGTGACTTTGAGTGTACACACGTATATGAACTTTTGCTTTTTTTTGCTTATATGCAGCTTTGAAAGCTTTTGTTTTCCTGGCTAAATAATGAATCGCATTGACAAGAGAGAGAGAGAGAGAGAAGGACTATCGCATCCTCGGGGCATACTACTACTGCACACAACCGACGCAGCGACGGCTACGAAATTTTTCGATTTCGTTAGGCTCCAACAGGTTTCCGAAGAAAGTTTATTTTCTATACCCAGCAGCAGCAGCAGTAGTAGTAGTAGCAGCGAGCTCGCGTGTACATAAATAGAGAAGAGGATGAATATTTTCCAGCGACCAAAAAATATGAAGGACAATGGGCTGTCGCGTGGCGCACAAACTTTCGTCGAAGTTTCGCGTATTTTTCTATATGGATGTATAAAACCGTTACACGAGCTACGTTTACGGGAGCTATATACCGAGACTCACCACATACACATACACACACAAAAAAAACAAACTAACAATTAGCAGGTGATGATAATTATCGCGGTAGCTCGAGTACACACTCGCGACTCTTGATCGACCTGTCTCTCACGCACGAAACGAGACGCGAAACACCTATTCATCAAGGCCCCCCGAAGAAGAAGAAGAAGCAAAAAAAAAACAATATCATCGAGCGCGCGATTCTATTAAGCCAAATGTGTGTCTCCTTCTGCGAACGTTAATGCCAACTGAGAGCACAGAGAGCAGCATATATTATGCTGCACACATAGGTAAAGCCATTGGAGAATTAGCGCGAGAAATTCTCGTCATCCGCTTCTGGCGCGTGCCGTATCTAATTTAGCTGCTCTAATGCGCATGTGTTTGTGAGTGCCGTATGCACACACACACAAATACGACAATCTCATTAAAGTTATGCGCAGCAAATCAAAGGGAAATTGTCTGGGCTAGTAGTGCATTAATCCACGCGAGAGAGAGAAGCTAAGATTTTCAAATTGTGCGCGAGTCGAGTGCACAGACACACACGCGCTCGAGTTCCTTTGTTTGAAATTATACTGCGAATCTGTACCGTGCGTCGCTAGTATATTCACAAATAGCTGTTATATACGTGTATAATGACTACACGAAAGAGCTTTGGATTATTTCACGACGTTATATCTCGCTGCTGAAAAAGATTTAAAAAAATATATAGAAGGGTCTACGGAGAGAGATGCGGACGAGACAAAAGAGACACGGTGGTGGACGTTCCGTGCCTCTTAAATAAGATCTGATGCTGATTGTTTCTATGAATTATCGTGCCGGGATTCGAGGAAACGCAAAACGCGCGTTAACATCTCAACTCTCCTAAAAACGTGACGTATACATAATAAAAGCCCCCGCGCGTGCATTATCGTCGCGTTTGTAATGCAGCCCCGAGAATTTATCATGCGGAGCGCGCGCGCGAACCTCGCGGACGGACGGACGCGCGTTTCCATGGAACAATGTAAAAAGAGAGGGACAGTGAAGGAACGAAAGAGAAAAAATTCTCAAAGAGAGCTTTTTTTCTGTTGACTTCTGCATACAGTCCCGCGCACTTTGCTGCGTAATAGGCCAATACATATCGTCGATGGTCCTCTTTCTCTCTTTTTTTCTTTTTATTGTCAATGTCGTAGTCAAAAGCTGTGTGCATGTGTTGCAAGTGCAGAGCGCGTACCCCGGCGGGCATTGTGTGTGTAGCGCAGCGATGCACTGCTGCTGCTGCTGTGGCTCGATATTTATGAGTGGCCCGAGGTAAGGTCGTCGAGAGGACGTCCTTAAAACCCGTTATAAATGCGTATACGCTTGTGTGCGTAGGAGCATCATGTGCGATGAGCATCTCTCTCTCTCTCTCTCTCTCTCTCTTGTTGCGAGCAGTGCATGCTGCGTACTGTGTATACAATACAAAGTATACATGATGTACTACTTTTTAGGATTGCGAGTAGATTTAGTGAAATTAGCGAAAAAATCGGTCATGGTTATTTTTTATTCGAATTTTCTTTATAAACCATAGTGAGAAAAGAAGTTCAATTTGCTACCGATGTTTTTGTAAATTTTAGTAAAGATATCAGTAGATATACGACGTGAACCTGCAGTTAACTTCTCAAAGCATTGATGAATTAAGTAGGTCAGTCATAGCTTCTTCTGAAAGTTTCAAATTGAATTTATGTTTAGTTGTCAGATAAAATTTAAACGAAAAAATGATTATAATAAGGCCTTCTTACGATATTATCAGTTTTTTTGTTGCCAATTGGAAAACCAAGTAGCCCACCAGTAATTTCAGTTTCACAAGAAAAACTCATTAAAGCCCCTCATAAGCGGCAAGCTTCAGATTCAACCGATGTCGTAGTCGATTTCGAACGTGAAAAAATTAAGTTTTGTTCATATATTATATTCCAGTAAAATCGAAGGGAACAGGTGCTTGTCTTCAATGTGTAGCTTCGTGAAATCTTTTCTAACTTAACCGCTTGAAGAAAAGCGTCCTTATTTTCTTTCTACATCTTGATCAACGTCCTTACAGTGATGGAGGGCGCCAAACACTGAGCCACCGACCCGGTCATATTATTCTGCATTAGGACTTACTGTATATTAGGATAAAAGATACATTAGGATTAAAGCTCTCTGGGCCAGAGAGGAAAAAAGTCACTCGGTGGGCCGCCGTCCGGTTGGTGTGTAGCCGTGACTTTCGAGGTTACACGGGGTACATGCATATATAGGTATCGCCGTACACGTATATGCATAATAATACTGCAAGTCGTCGGTGAATGAAACCGGACACCTCCTCGAGAGTCGCTCGTCTGCGTGTGTGCGTGTGCGTGCGTAAGAAAACAGTACACAAATACATACAGCATCCATCCGCGCGCACACAAAAGTTTACGAGAGACAGAGTGAGTGAGTGAGAGACCAAGTACATGTGCACACGAACATTTTATATAGGTACAAACGTAAAGGTGTAGTAGTAGTAGTAGTGGTAGTAGTAGTGCAGCAAAGCACACGGCGGAATGCAACAAAGAGAGCCGGTCGCGGACTACATAATGTCGCTACTCGGGCTCTCCGAGCTCGCTCGCGCGGCGGTGGCGGCGGCAGCTCGGCAGTCACTCTCTTTTGCAAACCACTCTCCCTTTCGAAACTTGCCTTGTGTGTGTGTGAGTAGCTCTAGCTCGCGCAAGAGCGACTACTGCTTCTACTACTGCTAGGCTACTGCTACTACCAGTAGGTACTTTACCTCTCTTGTAAAGGCGCTGCTAACTTACTGCACTACTCTTATATACATATACGCTGCATACGATGCATTTCGTTCTTTCTTATATACTCGGCGCGCAAGGATGCTTGGTGTTTCAGAATTTTTAGAATTGATTTATTATTGTATATGCGCACGCGCGTACGAGCGGAATGTGCGCAAAAGACTCGTGGCTCGAGTACTAGCTCCGCGCACATCGAGCGAATGGCATTTGCGAGCTAGAGAGTGGCCAATGTGCGCCGCAGAAAAGTAAGTTGTTAATCATGCGCGCCAAACAGATCTATGTAGTGCGTGTGTTTGTTGCTGCTGCTGCTGCAGCCGTTGTTGTACTTGGGTGTACGGACACACACGTGTACGCGATATACCTATCGTAGCTGCGCACATGTATCATATGGATATTTTAAAGCAGCCACGTGGCGCGATAGTTTAATACGACTCGAGCGCATAATAGAATATCCAAATGAGTGATGGATGGCTGCGTGAATGGAAACATTGAAACGAGGATTTTTTCACTCGGATCAAAAACGGCGCAACGCGACGCGGTGCAGTGCAGTCGCGCGCTACTTGACTCATTGGCGCTGACAAGTTGCCAATTTCGCTCTCAAAAAATTCATGAGTGTATGTTTTGCGAATATGTAAGGCAGCTTTCCGGGATTCCCGCGACGCGGATACGTTTCTCGTAAGTCGTAAAGTTTGTCGTGGAGTAAGCGGGACAATTTTAAAATTCGTTTCATGTTCTAAACTCGATCGAGTAATTATTATTTTAAAAAAAAAATTCTGAGTACAGCATTTTTTAAAAATAATGTTTAAAAAAGTCAAATGAGTAGGATAGAGCGAGCTTTTTTTTAATATCATGAGAATTATGAGATATTTTACTTTAAATTCAATACCTTTAGTAATGTTGAAATTTTTCATAAATATAAATGAGAGCCGTATAAGGAATCGTAAGTCTTTTTTGAAACCTTATATAGTAAGTTTCATCCTCACCGAGCGAAACATGAAGTGGTACCCGAGTTGCCGCTAGATGGCGTGTGCCCGAATCTTTGGAAATCACAAGAGAAAAGGCAAAGTTATGGGTTATAAGGTCTCTGAGCAAGACCAAAAAATGTAAAACATCATATATATATACGCGCGGCGCTCTCGGCTGGATCGATTCCAATGTAATAACGCGCGGTAGAGCGCCGCATATACATTTGCATATCTGGCGTTATAATACGCACTCACGCAGGCAGGCACGCGCCGCGTTCAATCTCACTTTTATAATTGTACAATGTATATATATATCGCTTCGGCTGCAAGTGCAAGTAAGTACGTATACGCGACGCGCAGCGGCTAATACGCGCCTCATCGCGAGTCACGTATCGTATTATACGGCTCTTGATTATGCGTATCGTTATTATTATTACAAATTCGTGTTTATTATATATTATATCCACACACACGCACACGCACATACGTACTTATAGATGTACGTGTACGCATGGTATACACACGGGTAAACGTTTCTGTGCAACGCGAAAAACCCGAGAGAGGCCATTTACACGTAAAAACAGAGAAGAGCTGTAGAATCACATTCTTCATAAAGCGCAACGTTATATATCTCTCTGAATGCCATATAAATCAAGTATTGCATTTCCATCCAAGAGAGTCTCTATATAACGTTCATGAACACAACGCGAGTACACCCTTTTCTCTCTCTCTCTCTTTCTCTCGGAGCTCGCGCCGAGATCCTCTGTAGAACCTCGATTCGATTCTTACAACCACCATACACACATTGTTTCGGTATATATACACGTATACACAGGCGCATACACACAAGCGAGCATTCATCCGACCGCAGCGGCAAACTTTTCCACTTCCGTCTCACATGTATATATAGGTGTCTCTCTACCCTTTCGATTCTTTATAAGCAATATATATAGCAGAGAGAGAGAGAGAGAGAGAGAGATTCTTCTTCTTTTTCCACATAACACAATGCGAGGCCGAGCCACATCGCAGCGAGGAAAACGACTCGGGAAAAGTTATACTCTCTCTCTCGTCGATTGCAGCCGCCGTTGTACATATATAATATACCTATCTCGCCCTCGAGGCGATCGAAACACGGGCGAAGAAGAACAGCCGCGTATATGTATAAAGAGATCCGTAGCAGACTTTTGCTGGCGCGCATATACATGTGTTACGTGCGCGCACTGCGCTCACCAGCGGATGTTCCGGCTTTGCATGTCTTTTTTTCCTCTTTTTCTTCTTAGCCGCCCGCTTACTATCCGTCATTTATTGTTGTCCGTTGTGTTGTTCTCTTTCGCGCAAGGCTTTTGTACTGGGGGATTAGCAAGAGCTGCTTTTCGCGCAAGGTAACAGGGTGCTGCAGAAGCACGATCCAACGAGGAAAGCAACGAAAAAAAAAGAGTACGTCATAATCCGAGCGAATATAAATATTTACGCGCGCGCGCGGCAAACTTTGAACGATCGCTGGTGCGCGCGGAAAGAAAATTCGCGCGTTTATTTTCGTCCATCGTCGTCGTCGTAAACATTTGCAAAAGATGCAAAAAGCTCGTATAATTCTTCATTCTCGAATCTCGCGAGATCTCGCGTGCGTCTTGCGTGAGACGTCGAAACATTTTTTTTTATACAAACGATCGACTTTAATAAAATAAATAAAAAAATAAAACAATATCGAGCGTATCGATGACTCGCGTCGCGTTTCACACACTCGTGCTGCGTGTGCACCTCTATATTGTATATACCACCACCGTGTGCTGTTGCTACTGCGTATGTAGAGCAATCCGCAAAGAGCCAAAAATAACGCCCGGACGCGTCTGTGTGTGTGCACAGGTCGTTCGCGAGCGCGCACATGCACACTTATATTATACATACACAGCCGCAGCAGCAGCGCTGGATTTTTCACGCGGTCTTATACACCCGAAATATATGCGAGGCGCAGAATGTATGTGTGTGTACGCCTGTTACTACATAGTTACGCAGTGTGTATACATACAGAGAAAGAAAGAGAGAGAGAAAAGCTCGGGAACGACACGACGGAATTAGAATCAGCTGTTTCCACGTAAATAACACAGCAGCGGCAGCGACGGTGTGCAAGCGATCCAGTTCGGCGCTGCCGAGTCTTTCATTTTAACGAGGTAATGAGAAATGTTCGCTTTAGAGAGAGATACTCGCTCTCTTTAATCGATGCTTATACCTACTTGTAGGTTGCTGCTGTTTTTTCGCTACTCTCGTCAAAAGGTATATAGGCTCGCACGCGATATCGATCTCTACGACGGATATACTGTACAAAAAGAGGCTATGATACTTATAATGGACGAGAAAAATCGCGGCACTGCAGCAGCAGTTCGCGCCCTTTTCTGCGCTCGTCGTGGTAACTTTTAATGCGATTTTATTGTGTATACACAGCTCAGGCGGGTGTACGTACGATATGTGGGTGAAGGAACTCCGCGACTCTGACGAGGAATATAATTAATCATTGATGACGACCCACGGCCGGTATTATCGTCGTTCGATACTCGTGTGTATATTCCGCGAAAACAAAACGGATCGAGTTGCAGTAGAGCTTCGTGCGTGTGTATAATACATTTCGCGAATTCTCTTTAATTCGTATACATCGATAATTGCTATTGTGCGTAGTAAGCAGCAGCAGCAGATTCCGTAACGGATTTTTCGCGCTCTCTCTCTGTCTGACTCATCGCGATTAAAAAACATGAACGCATTTTTCATCGGAAGATTTTTCTTTTTTCTTTTTTTTTTGCGTAGCCGAGCAACGAATCTTCCCAGGGGCTGCTGCGTGTATTATTCTAATGCTTTCTGTATCGGCTCGAGAGATATTCGAGAGTAAAACGTAACTATATGCGTCTAAATCTGGTAACGGTATTATTATACGCAGATAATGCGCTCCGATGTATTATATTATGCTATATAATGCAGCCAATGGATTTGCGCAATTTCAAGCACGAATTGCCTCGTTGTGCATTCACAGCTGCGATTCCAATGGAGGGAGAGAGTGAGAGAGAGAGAGAGAGATCGTAGAAAAATTCAATGTTAAATATTAAACATCTCTATTACGCGAACAGGTAGCAACTGCACCTTCGCCTCAATATATCTTAAAGCTTCATCGAAAATTCCCCGAGTTATGTAGACATCAAATGTTGACAAGAATAAAAAATGACTCGAATGACTACTGAAAAGGCTTGTTTAGAATTTGATGCATGACACTTCAAGATCTAATACACGTGACAATGCAAAAAGTATAACCTATACATTAGAATGTCGAAAATTTAAATGTATTACGTCAATTTTATACCTCGAGCTCTCGAAAGTTTACGAGTGCGCCTGTACTTGTGAAGCTCGGAGAGTATCAGAAAATATATATTTAGCCATAGTTGAGCAAGTGTTTTTTGTGCCCGTCAAAAATTTTGAATCACCGGGATTTGCGAATTTTAATTAGTAATTAGTTCGTTACGAGTCGAGCTCCGCTCATTAACATACAATTAAGCCAAAACGGTAAGAAAATTACGAGACTTTTTTTTCGCGATCCGGATATAGTTAAATAACAAGGTTGAAAATACGAGGAGATTCTCTCGCGTGCGCACTCGGCTGGATTTTAATGCGTCGTTAAAGCGTTTGGACGCAAAAATGATTTTTCCCTCTCCCTCTAGGTTTGCTGACCGATGATGCGCTTTTTTTAGTGTAAGTTGCCTGAAAATTAAGTTGGGGTATTTTTTTTGTTCAACGACTCAGTTAGTAAGCTTGCAGCCAGCTAACAGTCTGTGAATACCCTACTAGAAATACTTGACATTTTTTGGCTTGTTTTTGGCCCCGAAAAAGTTTCTTGTACATGAAAAAGTCATTTACTAAACTTTTTGTATAGTTCCAAGATTTTTCATTTTTCCATCTTTTAAGTTACTTAATGCGAATTATTTTTCAACCGATGCTCTGACATATACAATTCTTTTTACTTTTCTACTTGCATATTAACAGATAAATGTACTAGCCATCTAGTGATGAAAGCTTAAAGTAGTATTACTGTACTTAACCGATTAAAACTATTAAAATGGAATTTTCCTGACAATAAAATGATCAATAATTTTAACATGATTGTAACAAAAAAATCTTCAATAACAAGCCAATTAATAATGTTTTTTTGTAATATTGTAAATGAAAAATTTATGGTCATTGAATCGTGATTTATGTTGAGCATTTCTACAAGTATAAACGAAAAGAATTTACAGTCTTGAGTGATTTAAATCTCCTTAAATTGACTTGTTCAGAAACAACTGCAGAGGGGGGAGGGATCTTCGAAAAATCAAAGTAGTCCGACTATACAAAATAAATTTTCGATTCACATAATTAATACGTTAAATTCAAAAAAATAAAATCATTCAAATATTAAAATTAAATTTTACGTAGAATTAAATTTATATTCAAGGGTCCAAGGGTAAAAAATGTGGGTATTTCTATTCATCCCGAAAAAGATGAACCACTTGCAAAGCCCCGTAAACCTGCAAATAATATAGTAAGTTTTTTTAGGTTAAGCTCAGTGCAGCTAAACGTCGTGCTGCAATAGTTACATATATATTTCCGATCCGCGTGCAAAGTTGCCGAAGAGAGAGAGAGATAGAGAAAAAAAGAAAGAATCGAAATTAACCTACTTCGTCTGGGACGAGGCACACACGATTTGACGCGTATCTAAAATCGAGCGTCACGAAAAAAAGTCGTACTCGTAGCTCTCCGCTACACACACGGTGCAGAGTCAAAAGTTCGTGCGCTTGGCGGATAATCGCGTACGATGGCAAAGAAAGATGGGAAAAGTCGACTTTGTCTGCTTCGAGTGAGCGACTGTGTGTGTGTGTGTGTGTGTGTGTGTTTATATTATACAGCAGCAAAAATAGCTACGGGCTGTATACTTAAGGTAATCCTCGACAATTGGCAGAGAAAAACAGCAGATCTTTATGATGTGCAACAACAACGATATTATAGTTTTGTTGGCGGCGCGTCGACGCGACTACGTGCGAATAGACGAGTCTAATCGCGCGACCGATTATTCGATCGTTCTCCCTCTTATATTCGATTGGTACTTATACACTCTGCGCAGCAGCTGGGAAAGATCTCGCGAAAACGGGAGAAAATTCGAAACGGTGCGCAATTATCGCGTTTTAATTCACTTATTCGCTGCATAGAGAAAGAGAACGAAAGAACTCGAGGCTCGCTGAGCAGAAACAAAGGAAAAAATCAAGTGCTCTGGCGAGATTAAAGTGCACGGCTTATATTTTATATACTCGCGTCACTCGCGAGCTGAAGTTTCTACCTTTCGGATGTAAAGCAGTCGTGACCGACGACGACGTCGAAAAGGAAACGCTGATGCAATCGACGCTTTGCCGATGCTGCTGCACTGCTGCACTGCTGCTGGTGTTCGAGAAAATAATTTCATTATAAGGCTCATGTATGTCGTCCCCTTTGACGCGAACTGGCGAGAGAGCCCTGCACACGCGAAAGTGCAGCAGGTAAAAAAAAGTAAGGAAAAAAAAGAGGAAAAGGTTTCAACTCCTTTAATGCGATATATAAGAGCCTACTCCGCGGCGGAGATAGAAATCTAATTGAGAGAAGATACATTGTGAGCAGCGGCGACCCGCCACCGCCACACGACTCTTTTTTTTCGCGCGCGCTTCGCTCTGCATGTCGTTGTATTATATACATGTAACTGTCAGTTCGAATTACTCGTTTTTGAGGCAAAAAATTGGAGTACCATGGAGGAGCGAGAGAGAGAGAGAGAGAGAGAGAGGGACACGAAGCGACGACAATGACGACGACGACGACGACAAAAAAACTCGTGCTTTTTCTCCGTTTTACATCAAGGTCAATTTCGTATTTATCACGCTCCGCGAGGAGCAATCTTTTTTACGAGAATATTGCACTTTAATTGGCGACACTCTCTCTCCTGCCTCTCCTACATCTCTTACTGCAACGGCTAGTAATTATTACATTACGACGACGAGCTGGTTCGTCATATATATACGTATAGCCGGCACACGAGTCGCAGCAGCAGCAGCGGCACTACAGGACGATAATTTTAATGCAATTTTTTTCTCCTCCTCCTTCCTCTTCTCTCTCTCTCTCTCTCTCTCTCTCTCTCTCTCTCTCTCTCTCTCTCTCTCTCTGCCTGATCCCTGTGTCCTCGAGACCCCCTCCTTTTACCCCGCGCTCGCGCGCGCGTCTCTTTGCCGAGAAACCATCTCATTTTCCACCTTGCCTTCGTCGTGCTGCTGCTGCTGCTCTCTCGGTGAAAGAAAAAGGAGCGATCCGTGCCCAAAAGAGAAAAAAAGGAAAATAAACGCACTGCGTCCCAGTGAGGATACCGGCCTCGCCACCACTCGCATGCGGAGAGAGAGAAAGAGAGAAAGGGGCCAACTCGCGCGCTCTTGATTAAACCGCATAAATAACAGCCGAACAGCAGCAACACATGAAAAAGCAGCTGTGTGGCAAAACCAGAAGCCATCTCGTCGTCGTCGTCGTCGTGGCCCAAAATACAATTTAGCTCCTTTAGCAGGACCTATATATCGCGGGGCGGTCGGGCCACGGCGCGACGCAAGAAAATCGGCTATTTTCCGTGTAGAGCTTTCGGGGCATACTCGAGCCCGTAAATGCGTTCGCTTTACCGACCCTGCTTATTTTCTCTCTCGCTTACCCACACACTCGGACACACATATATTCGACGAGTTTGCGTTCATAATGTGCCGAACTGGACGGTATATATACTGCAACCACCAACTCGACGCATAACCGTTACCAATATGTATATATGTGCATACTTACACACATACACATTATAATATACTGTGGCTCTCAAAAAGTCGAAAGGAAAGGTAGGTGGTACACGGCAGAAAGAAAGAGAGAGAGCTAAAATCATATGAAAATCGAACGGTAAACTTTGTAGGGAAAAGAGAAGAGCACAAGGACTAAACATCGTCTGAGAAAATAATAGCGGAAGTTAAAGGTTATCGAAGGCGCTTTACCGCAACACGAGAAAAAGAAAAGCAACGAGTGAGCGAGAGTGAGAGAGATATTCGCTGGCGTTTGTGCTCGCGCGCGCCTTTTAAGAGAGAGGGAGAGATTAGGCTTCGCTCGTTGCACGCAGATTGGGTGAGAGAGAGAGGGATAGATTAGTGCATTGTTCATTTCCAAAGGTAAAAAGAGTCCGCGAGAGGCTAGGGCACAGGCTACATTATTGAGATATCTCTTGCGCTTTATAAAGGTTTTTCGCTGCAGCCACCACCACCACCACTGTGTCGTGTAGCATGTGTGTGTCTGTGTGTGTCTGTGTGTATACGAGCGAGCGCTCAAATAGCGGTAAATCGGCTAAGAACAGCGGACTTGAATTATTTCGATTCAATTAGCGGTAATACGCGCCGTAGGTGTGCTGCTGCCGCTGCTGCCGACGATTTTTTATTTTAAATTTTCATTTATTCCCATCGCGCGCCAGGGCACAAATGTGGAATAGAGAGAGAGAGAGAGAGAGAGAGAAACTTTTATCCCATTGTATTGTGCGCGCCGCTGCGTGTGCCGTTCGCGATCCACAACGAGCTACGTATAGGTGTGCGATTGAAAGAGAATTTGAGCGCGCATACCTTTACCGATTTTTGAGCTAGCGAAGCTCCTTGTCGTTTATGCGAGAGAATATACAGGATTTTAGGGCGCTACGCCTCGAATTTTAGGGATGACTTTAAATCAAAATTTGTGGGGCAATATCGTTCGTCCTGACGGGAAGAGAAGAGAACCTGCATGATGCTTTTAAAATCAAACGACTGGCACGACCACAATTATTAATGCGAGTTAGGGAAACATATTTGTATGTGCAATAACGTAAATTTAAAACGATATTTAAAAAAGTCCCGAAAAATTAACATTAATAACCCAGTACATACTCCCAGTAGAAATGCTCAACATTGATACTGGCATTATGGCCAAAAAATGACCACTTGAAATGTTTTAAAATGCACTACTATTAATTAATTGGTTTGTTATCGAAAATTGTTTTGTTTTCCAATTGTTTCTAAAATATTAAGAGCACTTTAAATGACCTAAAACGACAGTCGAGCGGTTTCAAAAAATTTATACCAGTTTTCAATCACTATAAATACGACAATGCCACTTTGAACCTTCGCCGCCAGATGGCGAGTATCTTAATCTGCAAATCTGCAAGTGACAAAGTAATCAAATTGTATAAGTCAAAACACTGTTGGACTGATGAAGTCTTCCCCTCATTTTCTGTCTCGAACTGATGTCGAGCGTCACTGTGCCTTGGCCCACTCAGCCAGTGACTGGACCATGAATCGGTCTCCGTGACACCATAACACTCCGGCTAATATCCATATATACTTCGTTACATCGATAGGTCGATCGGCATGTCGCATGTGCTAATACATGATGTATCTCCAAGCGAGGCAGGCCAATCATCGCGTCGATGCGCACTAAAACACACCCCGAAATCCTCTCGCTGACAGAATTTCATGCGCTCGCATGCGTATACGTGCGCGAAAAAGCTGCGACACTTTTTATTTTTACGTGCGCAAAAGACTCGCTCGACTGCTGCTCTTCCGGGAAGCCCGACGAGAGATACGCTTCTATCCTTATATATTATACACACACGCGTGTATATAGACGACGCCCGAGGGCCTTTTCTTGTTTACCGAGAGGCAACGTCGGCCATGCATTTCTGATTATTCGCCCGTATGTATGTATATAGTTACACACGTGCAGTCTCGACGCGCATACACAAACGCGCCTCGGCAAGCTCAGGCGCGTATACCCAATAAAGTTAAAGTCGTGAGTTAAGGAAAGATCGTCTTTTAAATTGGTGCAAGTTGGCGCGCGTGTCTGCGAAGTTTTCATGTGTGGTGGTATTATTTATTTATTAATTCCCGATTGAGAGCGAGAAAGAGAAGATTTGGTGCTTTTTTTTTATTTATACCAAATGCACGATTTACCTGCCTATACACGGCTTTGTTCGAACACGTATACAGTACAAACGTTATAAATAAGTAAATACTTGCGCGCGCGCCCAGCGGAGCTACGCAGGGTGGCGATAAAAATATACGATATGCTCTTGGGGAGATTAATCGCTGCATAAAAATATCATATTATTATTAAATGCCCCCAGTGCTCATTCATTAACGTCGTTTTAATGATTTTTTTCTTTTTTACTTTCTGTTGCAGGTGAGTAACAAACGCATAGCAGGCATCATGCAACGTATATGTATGTAATATATCTATTGGCGCACGCCATCGCTTATGCGTACCTTCGGTAATGATTAAGTTTCAGCCGCCGCTCGTATCTATAAGTTTTATTAATCGAATCGATAAATTGATATACAATTCGCTCGATCGAACGCGTCACGGTGGAGAGAAAAGGTATATCGTGTATAGAAAGACAGAGAGGGTAACGGGGGGGCTGATGAAAAATCAGTGCTCCGTTGGCGCATAAAATTTTTGGTCGATATGGTACCGAGAGAGCACAGCACGAGAGAGAAAGAACATCACGAGGCACATATACTGCACTCAAGGCAAACTTCTGTCTGCAACGGAGCTTACCTAATATATATCCTTTTGAAGTTGTATACACATTTGCGGGCTCTCTCGCGTATTCTCACACGTTATAGACAGAGAGAGAGAAAAGATATCGTCTCTCTCTGGCTCGTTTTGCCCTCGCCGAACGAGCCAATATATGAGCATCTTCAGATAAATCTTGCGTAAATTCTTCGCGCGCGCGGTTTCTTCGCAAAAATATCTCGCTGTAAAATCTCTCGCTGAACGCAAACACCCCGTGCGCGCACGAGCGTTATATCTTCTCTTTTTTACTTTTTGCACGCGCGAGAAAACAATAGTATCACTTTTGCAGTTACTTGTTTTTTTTTGAGCGCTCGCGAGCAACTTCTTGAAAAAGCCGTCGAATATATTTGCATTTTTCACGCGTAATAATACACGAAATGCGTGCAGCAGCAGTAGTAGCAGCAGTAGAGGGCTTCAAAAAAACCAGAAAACTTTCCGAGTAGCGTTTCTTTCACTTGCTACCAAGCCTAAAGAGCATGTGTGATGCATGAATTTTATAAAAACACACGCGTATACACGCAATCGCGCGGGAGCACCTTGAAGAAAATGAACTAGGATTTACGCGATGTTATAATATATGAACTGTGTGTGTGTGTGCAGTCTTTGGCAATGCTCCTCCTGCTGCACACGAGGCTCGAGTGCAGGCGCCCTCTTTCAACGATAAATCTTCGTCCCTGCCCGTGCCGCCGCCGCCACCGCCGCTGCTGCACATACAGCTTTCTGTTACTAACAGCTGTGCTGAAATCTCTCTCTCTCTCGTGGTAATGTTGCGCGGCGGCATCGGAATGTGCGCATGCACATCGGTCAAAATCAGCTGTTGTACGCAGATATATATACAGGTAGACACACTCTTTCGAATGAATTAAGCGTGCGAGGCGAGAGCAACAGATGCTTTCTCTCTCTCCTCTCTTTCTCTTGGCGCGTTAAAAGTTGCCCATGGGAGAGCAGGGCAACCTATCCGTCGTGCGAACTTTTGTTTAAGTGTTCCGTCTAAGCTCATTCGTCTTCGCGTGCGCTGCCGGTCTCTCTCTCTCTCTCCCCCCGCTCAACCTTCGAGCACTGCGTCGCTTCTACTTTAACGTTTTTAAAGAATGCCTTAACATTTTATAGGTTATGATGCTTTTTCTCACTCCACCAACACACACACAACGCGAGTAGGGTATATAATTCTCTCCCGTTGAGACGAGACAGCATCTTTTATGTTTATCCTCTCTCGGACGGACCGACGGACGCGCAGTGTGTAAAATGTTTTCTGTAAACGATCATCGATGATGCTTTTTCGATTTTCTCCGCACGCCCGTAAAATCTCGTAAATACATTCCCCCGCGCGCCCTCGAGTCGAGCTTGAATTTTTTTTCGTGCCAGGTTTTTCATTACATGAAAATACGAGTACTTCGTCCTTCGTGACATGGCTATGAGAAGACTTGGCCTCCACGGACAATTGCACGAGGTCGAATTTGGTTACTTGTGTCGATGCGGTCGCTGCACGGAATGTAAATCTTTGCTCCTATTTTTGAGCGAAGAAAGTAGAGCAAGTCGGTTTAGTCGCGTTAAAAAGAAACCGATGCGGACGTCGATGATTAAAATTCAGTAGTAGCAAGCGACATTGTTGAATGAAGAATTCATTGAAGAATTTGTAATTTAATGTAGAGATTTAATGTAAAACCAGAAATTACAATTGCAGTAACTGATACTGAATTTTTTTAAGGTACTTGGGTGAAATGATCATGAACATAATTATTTTTGTACTTAAGCTGATCAAAAAATTCATAAAAATACAATCGCACGCATTATTTTCAATGCAACAATTAAAAAGAAGAATTTAATTATGTACTCGAATTTGTATTGAATTGAAATTTCTAAGAGTTTATGAAAATTCAATCATAAATAAAGCCAGCATCCACCACTAGATGGCGGGAGCCCCTATTAGTAAAACTGCAAGTGGTAATGACAAAATACTTGTATAAATAAAACCGTGGTTTTAAAAAAAATTAATTATTAGTAGCAAAAATGAGGACGATCAATATCAAAGTTCATACTTGATAACACCACCTTATTAGATTTTAAGAATTAATAATTATTACCGCGAATCGGACTCATCAAATTTATAATGAGAATCCATATTGTAGGGTATTAAATCCCATCGAAACTTCAACTCATGCGGGGAGCATCGCGCGGGATACATAATTTCGTGCAAAGCTCAAAACTTTATGTAACTGTATAACTGCATAAGAGACGAGGCGCTTGGAAGTTTCGGAAGCGCAAGTTTGTTGCGTAAAGTTTACCGAATCGATGATAGCTATGAATTAGACATTGAAACTGTCAATTTCACTTGACTGAGTATCCACGTAAATAAAAAAAGTAAGAAGAGAAAAGTACGTCTGAGTAATTAGCCGAGATTGATCGCTCTGTAATTGAAGTAAAAATATAATAAACCGATGATAAAATATTGAAGGTACCCTGTCTCGTGGACAAGAGACGCGAACTTATTTCTAAGAATACGTTAACATTAATTGTTGTCCCCATCATCTAAATTTAGTTCAAAAGCAGCTCATACTTCTACCCTATAATTGAATTGTCGAACAAATCATATGAATCTTTGAAAATAATAATATTGCGTTATCCGCTAAATTATTAATATTTATAAGTTAATAAGTTAATGTCCTAATTTTGTCATTTAACTAAATAATCATTAATCATCGATTTTCTGTCAATCAGATGGCACTGCAGAAAAAAAGTTACACGAGCATACATTTTAAGCACTCGTTCGGTAACGATCCAAGTTACAGACGAAAACATCTCAATTGCAAAGTCATTGCGCTACACGTTGTACAGTACACGGGTCTCCCAGCAAGCCTCGCTACAATGAGCTCATAGCTAAACACCGTTTGGTTCATTGGATGACGCCAGATGGCGAACGCAATAGCTCCCGCTAGAGAGTCAATAAAGTTCGTAGCGTAAATACAGGCCGAAACTGATAGAGAAGTTGGTAAGAGTCAGAGTGACCCGTGTTTGACGCACCGACACCGATTCAATCCCCACCACAGCCCACTCGTCCAAGTATAACTCGCCCGGAAATTGTACAGTGCAAAACAAAGTGACGAAGCAAATATCTGTGTCGTGCGAGTGCGTGTGTAGAAAAAAAATGGCCCAAGACAACCAAGAGTGCTTGAAAAAATTGAAGCTCCTGCATCGAGCGGCCAACGGTAGGTTCGAGAGAATCGGTTACAAGTTTCTTCGCAAACTCTATCCGTTGATCAAAAATTGGACGGGCCGACATCCGAATCTCTTGGACACTTTTCAGCACAAAGATATCGACTGGCTCCTCAAGGAGGCCGCGAAAAACATCGACAACGCCATGAACCTGCGATTCGTCAAGTTCGTGGTGCGCAGCGGTTACACGGACGAGCAGCGCCCCCGACTCGACGAGGACGGCAATCCGATTTCGCGTCGCACCACGGCGCTGCACTACGTGAACGGCTGCATCGCTCGATTCGACGTCAATTACACCGACGAGGATGGCCTGACTCATTTCCATTTGGCCTGCAAATACGGCTTGAAGCACGTCGTGAAGAAGTTCCTCGAGCTCGGCCAGGATCCCAATTGTCTCGTGCGCGATACGGAATACTCTCCGCTTTATTTTGCCGCGCGCTACAGCCGCTGCAAGAAAGTGGCCGAGATGCTGCTGAGAGCCGGCGCCGATCCAAATCTGTCCAACGCCAAGGGACAGACTATTCTGCACGTCATCTGCGAGAGCGACCGCGACCAGATCGAGTGGGCCAAAACCATCGTCGATAACGATCATCGGCCCGTGCGAGTCAGCGTACAGGACAAGCTCGGCGACACACCGCTGCACTCGGCGCTGAGAAAGGGCAACGAAAAGGTACCCAAGCTGCTGCTGAGACGCGGCGCCGACGCGAATCTGGCCAACGAGGCGGGCGAGACTCCTCTACACGTCATTTGCAAGAGAGAAGCGAAACTGTTGGACCGTGGCGCGTTGATCGTCGACACGTTTTTCCGCGTCAACTCGGCTATCCACCAGGTGGTACGCGTCGACGTGCCGGACAAGCAGGGCCGGACACCGCTGCAGTGGGCCGTAGGGAGTCTTTCGCCCCACGTGTTCAGCCAACTCGTGCTAGAGGGAGCGGATTTGTCGAACTTGGTTTTTCCCGACGCAAGTTACTTCGGCCACAATATCAAGCAGCCGTCCGCGGAAAAAGGTGTGGGAGGTGGTAATTTTAAACTGGCCGTAGGGACCAGCGTTCTGGCCATGGTCGAAGAATTGGAGAGGCAAGGATACGAGCTGCAGCCGCGAGACGCCCTGACGATCATGAAGCTGTTCGCCAAGCACGGACTGCTCATGAAGTCGGCGGATCGCGACGGACCCTGGTACGAGCGCGTGAAAGATAGGACGAGTTTCAAGATGACCGCGAAAATATGGACGATTAATTCGGACGTGAAGCTCTACGACCTGATCCGGATGCCGATCGGAGAGGCGGCGAGGCTGGTCACGCACGAGGACTTCTTGGTGGACTCGCGCGTGTGCAAACTTGCGTTGTATCGCAGGAAGACTCGGCGGTTGTGCACCGAGCACCTGTGCGAGATAATGACGAGGCTATTTTTCCGCAGATGGGCGCTGGATTCTTTCTCGAATCTGATACACCAGCGGCTGCCCAATGAGATCTGTGGTATGATCATCGATCGGCTGATGAACGAAGATCTGTATCGTATTTGTTTGGCTAATGCATAATGGTCACTGTCACTATTTTGGCTCTGTAAACAAAAAAATTGAAAAAAAATTTTTGTATCAACCAAACTGGTGTAACAAATTTATATTATTTAAATACTTGAGTTAAGTTGAGTTCAAATAATTGAATAAATAAATTTGAACTCATTGAATTACTTGGCTTTTATTTTGTTGCGTTTTAATTTTATTTCAGATTTATGGTAAACGCACCATGAAGAAGGTTCAAATCATCTTTTGTTTCGCACTTAACATTTTTCTCTATTTCACTAATCAATCTGATTTTTCCTTACTCACGCAGCTTTAGATATAACGCTGAAAGAGTAGTGCGTGTACCATTTTCATGTTGTTTCATTGTGGTCATCTTCTCGTAGTTGTCGTCGTCGTCGTCGTCGTCGTCGTTGTTGCCTTGCATTGTAACCTGTTCGCGCGCAGAGTCGTTGCTTTTTAGCTTGCGCACACGCAATTCACGCACTGATATACACACACAAACACACACGTGCAATAGCCCTCGCGCGTGTAATAAGGAAGAACTAGTTTTGTACCTGCTTGCGCGCACGCGATACATAGCAGCGAGAGTACACCAACAAAAGGGGGAATTTAATAGATTTTATACGTGGATAATTGAGCTGGACATTCCAAGATTATCACCCCTGTATAATGGTATTTAAGCTTTTATACGTATATATGTACGTATGTTTGTGTACTCGGGGGAGAAATGAACAGAGAAAAAAAGAAGATATCGCGTGTGGACTCGCTTCTATATAAGATAGGCCATCTCGTGCTTTGTTTTTGGATTATTCACTCGCTCTCTCCCTCTGCGGTATATGTATTGCTCATTTGGAACACGAAATCAAAGGCATTTTTAATTACCGAGGATCAAAAAAAAGGGAAGTAGACGAAGAAGAAGAAGGAGAGAGAGAGAGAGAGAGAGAGAAAGGATCAATGGTGTATATAACTGCCGAGAGAGAGAGGCTGTTAATCAATAAAACGTGTCTGTATGTGCCCTGCGCTCGCGCGAGGGCTGCTGCAGTATATATAGGTAGAAGCTGCGGAGAGTTTTTCAAAGTGGCCGGCGAGAGAGAGAAGCTCTCGGCGCGTATTGAAAGCGGCTCCTTTTTTATCATCGAACCAACGCTCTGACCAACCGAAGCGTATCCTGTATACATATACACGCGCGCGCTACTATAGCTCAACAACATCCTTTAACGTCTTCTAGTCTCGCGAGTCAGCAGCCTGTATAGTGTATACCCAACGTTTGCGGATGTGCTCCGGGGGTACGTATAGATGTATGTATGTACCTTGCGCACACTTGCAGGTACTCTCTTCCCCGCTGCTGCTGCTGCTGCTGCTGCTGCTTCTGCTGCTTACGTGTGTACGTATGTGTAAAAAGCCTCTCTCTCTCTCTCTTTCTCTCTCCACGTCGTCGACGTTAAAAAGAAAAAGCCCATATCGCAGCAGAAAAGCCAGAGAAGAAGAGGAGGAGGAAGGAGGCAAAAGAAGAAGAAGAAGAAGCAGCAGCTGTTGCGCGCACGCGGCCGCACTCGTTAATCTGTGCCTCTGATCTCATTTCTACTAATTGGCCGATAGCTACATATACCTAGCCATAGGTACCTAGATATGTACCTGAGTCGCTGCTGCATAGTATGCACCTTAAGTAAATATTTTCAGTTGATCTTTGTGTCATACCGATCTATAGCTGTTGCTGCCGCTTAGATTCACTATTTTAAAGATCGAAAGTGTCGACGAAACATAGGTGCATCGATTTTTCCTTGAATGTACCGAGAAGCCGAATAACATTGACCGAAAAATTATATGATTTTCCTTTTTTTTTTAATTAATCAACGCGTATTTTGGCGCTCAACTAGGGAAGAGTTTATAGATGATCGTTTATTTTTATATCGATGATTTGAATGATTGGATAAAAAGTTTATCTGGTGTTGTCACATAAATCCTCTCCTTTGGTAGAGTTTACCTTTACATTGCAGACTTTACAAGTTTAAATTCACGTAGATAAAAATGATTAACGTTAATAATGACCTATTAACCAAAAAATGAAAATTTTATGAAATAGATTGATGGTTTTTTTTTGCGGTTTGCCTTCAAACAATGTAATTGTTAAAAAAAAACTAGACCAGTTTTCCACCACTGCAAATACAGTAATATTACTTTGATTCTTTACCACTAGATGGCCAGTATCTTCATCTGTAAATCTGCAAGTGGAAAAGTCAAAATAATTGTATAAATCAAATTACAGTTAAAAACTCTATATTGTTGACGAGATTTATTAAGAATCATTGTGACTTAACACATAAGTAGGTGCAGAGAGCCCTCATACCCATGACCGGGGCTACCATCACCAGACTTTATACGCGTAAAAACCGTAGATATATTTATAAATATAATAAACGTTCAGCTGCGCAGCCTCGCGGCTGTGAACACATGCTTTTAATGGCTTTGTTCCTTTCAGCGGCTAATATCTCTTTTGTTCTCCACTGCGCGGATGCCTCTTGCCGATATACACACACACACACACACACACACACACACACACACACACCAAGTTCTTCTCTCTCTCTCTCTCTCTCTCTCTCTCTCTCTCTCTCTCTTGTCTAGGATTTTTCTACCTTGGCTGCTTATTCGGCATTTCCTTTGTCTGTGTGCACTACGTGTGCGAACGCATATATATAGTGAGTATAAACGTCTCGGCGTACATTTGCTGTGCTACTGCCGCCGCTGTAGTATTACAGAGAGTCGCGAGTCTTGTTAAACGCGTGACGAAATCGACTAATTCATTGTTATTATCAAAGCGCGACTCTCTGCCGCGATTTCAAAATATTTATACATGTACTTCATTCGCGCGATAACGGCGTTATATATACGTACCACACGACCTCGCTGCAGTTCTCGTTCAATTATGCACGCATCGGCAGCGTAGTTCGATCGATTTTCCAATTTTACAAAACACCGATCGCTGCTGCGTCGCGATGGCGGCTGAAAATTTTTCGCAGACCTTCTTTTTTCCTCTCTCTCTGTCTCTCCGCTCGCGCTCACAAATCCCGGGTTCGAATTCAAGAGTCGGGGGATACATAATACCTCGTGCATTATTAAATGGACAGAGGATAGGTGTACCTGTCTCTGGATATACTGTTTCTATTTTTCTCTTTGAATATATATGTATAATATCTTTTACTGCGCGCGTCCGCTCGGCAGCGCACAAAGCCGCGTTGGTTCATCTTTTTTTTTCTCTCTCTCTCTCTATCCGCAGACTCTCCGCGAGAGACCCTGGCCGCGAGGGATTGTTTTTCAGAGCATGAAGAAACCTCTTATTTCCCTTCCAAAAGAGCATTAAAAAAATATATAACAAATCTTTTAATGCTCGTACATTAATGAGAAAACGCGGGGAAAATTCAGTTAAAAGGTTGAAAATTTCCCTTCGACCGAGAAGGCCTACTTGTAAAGTATCGGTAATTATACGTGCATCGGTGAGTTATACTATAAATTGAAAATTTTTCACCACGCATGGGTGCATCAACTCATTTAATAAATATACGAATTCCGCAAGTAGATCGTACAACTGGGCGCAATCGTTGTTATTCGTACAGCACTTTCTTGTACGTGTGTGTGCGCTCTTGCGTGTATACACAAAGTCACGTCGCACGTGCTGTGTGTTTTATATAACGCGCGAAACAAAGACGAGCAAAACGAAAGAACCGCGTGGCAGCCAGCGAGCGCAGATTCAGGGTCGTGTGGTAAGAGCAGTACATTGCGGCGGCGGCGGAGTTTCAATATAAACGAAGCCGACTTGCATACACACGCGCGCAGCTATCTTTCGCCTATATACCTTACCTATATGCAGCTTCGAGAGGTATCATAAGAGTGAGTGAGAGACTCTACGGGTCGCGCGGCATACAGCAGTAGTAGTAAAGAGGATAATAAACACGGAGCGCGAGCCGCGTTCGCGAGCGATATATATAGCAGAAGTACGCGCGCCGAGAGTCAAGAGAGTTAAAGCAGTAAGAGAGAAGAGGAGAGGGGGGTAATAAGAGAACGAAATGGTCTCTGACAAAGTCGATGATATAGGTACCTGCACTGCACCCACACCGCCTCCACCGGCTTGCACTCGATTGCACTTATGAAGCGAGCCGAGAGCGATCCTCCCACTCGTGTGCGTGCATATATGTACCCTCCGAGGCTGAGGTAAAAAAAAAAGGGAAGCGATACTGTACTCCGAACTTGCGCGCGCGCGCCCATCCAGGCTCATCAAGAGCAGCTCATATAGCTGCTACTTCATTACGTATAATACGGTACGAATGAGAGAGCTAAAATGAGCAACAACAACAGGCAGCTACCGTATAATTTGTTGGCATTAGCCGTGTGTATTATATAGCTGCGTTTCCGATTCTCCTAAAACAATCGGCCTGTGTTTGTATATACAGTACTGCTGCAGTGAGTAGCAGCGGCAAAAAAGCTCGAATATAAAACCGTGTAATACCCATTGAAGCCGATGCTGAAAGAAAAGTACACACACACATTCATACATATAAGAGGCTCGTTAAGGCTTCAGACTGTTGCTAGTGATTCCAGCAAATGGTCTCTCACCTCGCATGCTAAAATTGCTGCCGCCGCGCAGGTAACCCAAGAGAGATACCGTCGTCGTCGTCTCGTGAGTAAGACGCGGCGGTGGTGGTGGTGGCCGTCGTCGTCGGCGGATGGGAGAGAAAAGTCTATAGGCATTCGAGGTCACGGGAATGCTGCGCCGCCATAGCGAGAGGATGAATGAACGAACTTGGCGGCGCGTGCGAGTGCAGCAGCAGCAGCAGCGCAGGAGTAGTGCTACGAGATACGACGTTCAGAGAGACGACGACGACTCGACGAATGCGCCTGGCGCGTGTGTGCGAAGGTGATGTCGGAGGGGCATTTTCATGCGCGCCTATACGTAATGTTGAATCTTTCGTATATAGAGGCGCACTGGCAGGCCGTTACTATATACTACTGCTGCTACTACCGATGCGGCTGTGATCCTCGACGGTCCGCGGAGTGCAGTACTCGCACACGCATACGCGGCGCATTATTGGACTACGCGCGAGCTGCCGAGATTCGAGGCTGCTGCTGGGGAATTTTAATGGTGTCTGCAGTAACAGCGCCAGTACTACTATACTGCTAGTCGTACTACAGATGCCTATATACCTTCTGTGATCGAGCTTTGCTGTATACCCATGCATATATGCGCCTGAGAAAGATACTCGTAATATGCGTGGCGTGGAGGAGTTCCTATAACATGAGATAATCGCGAACGATACGTGGATACGCTTCAACTCGTTGTTGGCTATATTGGTGTTGTAGAAGTAGGTAACATTTATTTCGTAGCTACCTGTATGTAGGCGGTGGACGCGAGGAGAGCATCGAGCTTCGAGCACGACAGAGAAAGTGATTTGATTTTTACCATGAGGTCATACCTTTCGAAGCTTTACGTACTGTACGTGTTACCGGCAAAAGTCGATGCATTGAATTTGAACGAAAGCTGTACATTTTGGCTAAAGTAGAAGTGCGTGCGATTTCAAGAGATAACCGCGTGGCTAAGGAAATTTTATAGGCAATAACGACAATGCTCTACGCGTTTAGACATTTTTTTAATGTCATACATAGAGATTTCGACAACCTCTTTCCCCAAAAAGCAGAATATTACAATTCATTAATTAACATATAGTGTGGAAAGTCTCCTCCGAATGACTCCTCTGACGAATAGTACTCATAAGTACCTGACCTACTGCTAGCTGGCGCATGTCCGTATTTTCAGAAAGCGAAAGAGGACAGCAAAGTTATATTCACTTAAGGACGAACCCGTAAGCCAGCCTAGCTGAAGAATGAAAACTGTTAATAATCTGAGAAAAATGTATAGGAAGTTTTGATATAATATATAACGCCAAACCTTCACGTCCCGTCGTCTCGATAGGGTCGATGACGGCACTCTCCTTCAAGCTATGTGTTTCTCTTTGAGTCGTTACCCGGAGCTTGCGGATCCTTCTAGTGATCCTGCCGGACTCGACAGTGGAGTTGCTTGTTTGACCGATGCGATTTCAGGGGCCCTCGATATCGTCGCGCCCGCGCGGGTCGTCACTGTCAAGCCCAAGTACAGGCCCTGGTGTAGTGGTGAGGTCCGCACCCTGATGAGGCGTCGTGACTCTGCCTACCGGAGAGCCAGACGATCACCGACGCCGGCAAACGTCATCTCATACCGGCGGCTCAGGTCTTGCGCCCGTTATGCTCTTGAAAGAGCCAAAATTTCCTACTTTCGGTTGAGCGTCGAGGGTGCGGTTGGCCCCCGAGAGTCCTGGCGAGTCCTTCGGGGCATGGGCATCTCATCTCGTCCTTCGCCATCACCCTTATCGGTTTTCGACCCCGACGTGCTGAACCGTCATTTCGCCGCGGTGTCTGCTGCTGTATCCCCACTTTCAGCTGAGGATATTGAGCTTGCCCTATCCACCCCCCGTCACATGGTTTTCAGCCTTTTAGCATTGGGCATGTTTCAGAGCTTGGAGTCTTGCAAGCTCTAGCTCGTCTAAAGTCTCGCGGGTGCGGTGTCGACGGTTTGAGCGCGTGTGTGATCAAGCGTGTCTGCCCTGCCATTCTGTCTTCGGTCACTGCAATTGTAAATAGATCGTTCGAGCTTGGCCATTTTCCCTCTTCTTGGAAGGTGGCTTCAATTGTGCCACTTGCGAAGACCTCATCTTTATCCTCGCCGTCTGACACGCGTCCCATCGCTCAGCTCCCGGAGATCTCAAAGGTGATAGAGCGTGTAGTTCACCATCGCTTGTTCCAGTACCTCACGAGGTACAATCTTCTTGATCGAGACCAGTTCGGCTTTCGCCCCGGCCACTCCACGCAAGCGGCGTTATTGCATGTAACTGAGGCTATCAGACGGTCGGTCGATGTGGGTGAGATCGCTGAGCTCATATCATTTGACTTTTCAAAAGCTTTTGATGCGATTCCGCATGCCCTTCTCCTGAGAAAGCTGCGAATGATTGGCTGTGATGAGGGCTCACTGCGATGGTTCGCGAGTTACCTTTCGGGCCGCGCGCAGGCGGTTCGCTTGCCGGATGGTTCGCACACACCCCTGGTCTCGGTGTCCTCGGGCGTTCCCCAGGGCAGTGTGCTCGGTCCCCTTCTCTTCATCATCTTTATAAATGATCTGCCCGCTGTTCTAGATAAGGCTCAACATATGATTTACGCTGATGACACCCAGATATTGATCACTGGCCCCTCACGCCCGATCGCCGGACTGGTTACTGCTGCGAACTCCGAGATCGCTGCTATCTGCGGGTGGGCAAGGTCGAACCTGATACGCCTGAACTCCAATAAGACCGGTGCTATGCTCTGTGGTGGCCGTTTCAGGATCTCGAGCGCTCTTGAGGGGGGACCTCCGCAGCTGTTCGTCGACGACGTGCCGATTGTGAATTCAACGAGTCTCAAGATCCTTGGCTGCGTTATCACACCGTCACTCTCGTGGACTCTCCAGATCAACCGTGTTAGCTCTTCGGTACATCGCGTGCTTCATGCTCTGCGACACAATCGTCACGCTCTTCCGCACGCGCTGAGGCAGCGGCTGGTCATGGCTTTGGTATTCCCTTACCTGGATTATGCAGCGCCTCTTATCCTCGACCTGGACGCCCTCAACTCTGCGAAGCTACATCGCCTTCACAACTCTGCGGTTAGATTTGTCTTCGGCAACATCCCCTACAACGCTCACGTCACACCTTACCGGCTCGCTTTGGGCTGGCTGTCGTCGCGACGGCGGTGCGAGTATATTGCGATCTTGCTCGCGTTGAAAGTCATCTCAACCAGGGAGCCTCGTGGCCTCGCTGGGCTTTTCACCGTGCGAGAGAGGCGGCCGGATGAGATCGTGACTAGGAGCCGAGCCGTCCGCTTGGTGGTCTCAAGCACGAATACTGCGACGTTGAGGAAAGGCTTTGTGGCCTCTGTGTCGCGGCTTATCAACAGTTTGCCTTTCATCGAGGACCCTCGCTGCCCACCACCGCCCGCCCTCCTCAAGGCTCAACTTCATAATCACCTGTACTTGCTTGATGTTCAGGATTGGCATCGCCGGTGTGAGGTCGAGGGTCTTACTTATGAGCCTCGATGTCTCAGCGGTAGACTCCCATCTATTTGAAATCATCTTTGAGGAGATGATCTCAAAACTTCCGCCTTTTGTACATAGTTTCTTGTATATATTTGTAAATAATGTAAATACTTTGTTAACTGCCTTACCTCTTTCATCTATGTTTTATGCTTTTTGTTTTTATTTATTTTTGTAATTAGTCTTTGTAATTGCTTTTACGGCCAGACGGGATCTCAACCCAAGGTCGGTTAATAAATTGTAAATAATAATAATAATAATAAAATAAAAATTACTATGATCTGTAGTAAATGATGTACCATCTCTAATTATGACACTGTTTACCATTTTTTTTAGAAATATTACTATGATTATTGCAAAGAAAACCATTTCGTCTACGAAAAATTACTATATTGGATAGCAAAACTTGCAATGTCGTTAATATTGTGAATCGTCAATAGATGGCGAACTAAGGTTTTTTTAGTAAAACTCGCAAGTGATAAGAATTTTTTGAACTACTATATATAAGAATTTTTACCCTACCTTTCCACGGATATTTTGATTGTTGACATCTGAGCTAGGTGAACTCGAACGTGCGTTAGAAGACATTTATTAGTACGACTTGTAGGTCTATATCATATAAATATGCGTCCATAACCAAAAAATTAAATTGAAAGATACTTCTTCCGGATACAGATGCCCAGCTATCAGTACTTAAACAAACCACAACTTGAAAGTAAAAATAACTTTTTTCCCAAAATCATGTTCAACATACATTTCCCATACATTTTTCTCAGTGTAATAAAAGCAGATAGATAGATAATAAAAGCAATGAATTGGTAGTGATTTTGCGCCTGGCTAGGCGCGACAGCGGCCAGCTTTGCCTAAACGCAACGATCTGGCTTCGACTCGAATCGATCACGTCGCTCATAATAGTAAGTCACCTACATCGTCGCGCATCGAAAATTGAAATAATGCCCATAATACGCGCAGATCCAATCGTAATCACAATACGGAGCTTATCGTCCAATGGCAAGATCTAGTTTTCATCCCGCAAATAATCTAGGCTCTCTCTCTACTTGGGAATCGCGTGCCTCGCGTCCATTTGAGAACGCGACTCGTGATCCGTGCGTCTGTGTGTGCGCGCTCACGGGCGGCCACATGGCTCGCAGGTCCTCCTATCCTCTATTTCCTTCTATATATATGCATCGAGGTCACGAGTGCGCGTATAAGGGACCGCGGATTAATCGAATATACACCCTACAGCGGCGAAATATTGGGTTTTATTAAAATGGGCGCGTGCGAGCGAGCCGGAGAGCTCGACCCCGTTTTCGTCGTCCGCGTTTGCAAACGTTGATTTGCATATCTGCTCGATGTCTATGTGTATACGCGCGCGTATCTATATACATACGGAGGCCTGTCCTTTTTGTTTTGCGCGTTCACGTGCTATATATCATAAAAATCAAATTAAATCATTATACACGTATAGTCAGGCATGTATGTGTGCACTCTAGAGGACACCTGTCAAACTTTCAAAGAGTAGAAGCAGCAGCAGCAACTCACGCAGCTATGCTACGCTATGCAACGCGCCCGGGTGAGATAACTGGTTCGTCAAACAAAAGTTCCGCGTTTAATAATATAGCTAGCTAGCTTAGCCTCTGCACTGCTGCAGTTCAGAGTATGTGTAACATTTATGCACGCACGTTTTACACGCGCTTTATTATAATGCATAATGCCCGGCGCGCTTTACACGCGAGCGATTATTCGTCACTCACAAGTTGAACGCACAAAACGCAGCTAGACAAGTTGCGGCAAAGAATAATGAACTCTCTTTCGCTCGTTGGTGTATATGGGTATAACATAATGTCCACCGACGTACCTCCACACCGAAATGAAAACCTACCCGTGGCTACTTTCTGGACGAGAGACAAACGAGGAAGTCCTTTCATAATTCGTTCGAGTGGTCGGTCCTCCCTCAGGCTTCGGCGTATGTGCACTGCGAGTTATTTCCTGCGTGCTTGTTTGAAAAAAAACCCGAAAATTTGAGACGTTCCGGAATGATGCATATAGGTGTCACCCAACGAGTGTAGCGCCTTCGATTTCTTGACTCATCGGATTACACCATTGTCGAAAGCGGCTTCCTTCTTTCTTTTACATATAGGACGTATCATCTACGTATGAGAGTATGTACTCGTTCTTAAGGGTTAAAAGATGATTCGACTCCTTTTTTTTTATCACGTATTGTTATAATTTTCAAAAGACTAGAAAAGGAATTTTGAAAAAGAAGGAAAGAAAGAGTGATTTAATATATTACAACATAAATCTGTCGCGCTTGTTTACGCAAAAAAGGTACGAGCGACGAATACAAATTATTTTCAATTTAATTCAATGCGCTCTGCGTTGTTTATTTTCCTCGTTTTTGGCAATTCCGTTGGTGGTGGCATTGTTGGAACGAGATACTCTTAATAAAAGTTTATTTCCAAAACTTGACCTCACGCGCGCGCAAACGCTAAATGTTACCGAAGAATTCAAATTCCAAAAGGCGCACGTAGTTTTCATTATTGAAATGAACTGCAGCACATTTGCGCGCTGGAAGTAAAAAAATGCGGTGGTTTTAGTTCTCTCTCGAACGAACGAACGAAGGACAAGCAACAACAACAACAAAAAAAGTAAAGACGAGCAGTGGTAGCCTCGTTATGTGTTTCCTGCTTGAATAATATCTGCAACGAATTTGCATACATCGCTGTGGTGGCTCGTACATGTATTTATTCTACGCGATGGCATTATTGTTTCGCACTACTCGCGAGTCGAAAACGACGCGAAAACTTTGACGTCCTATAGCCAACTTGTATTATATGTATAGCACACGGAGTGAAACAAAATCCTTACGTGTATCGCAATTAAATTCCAGCCTGATGAGTCTCTCTAGGTTCACACACACGTGTACCCTCCCCCGTATATACAATATACCTATATAGCGCGTACCCATCCGTCACTGAGCGAGTTTTGTTCTCAGGTAAATTTTTTAGTTTCATGAACTGTTTAAAAGAGAGGAGGGGAGGGTATAGGAGAGAATACAGAGCTTGTCGTAAATTTTACCCGGAGCTTTAATGAGTAATTACTCACGCTAAGGTGAGTTTAGACGATTCGTAATTGCACTTGGCCGATGCCTCCGCCTGCAGCGGCGGCAGCTATATATAAGCACATGGCCAGCTGCCGAGGCAATGAACAACCTCCGTGGCACAAGAGCGCGTGAATTATTCCGCTGCTTTTCTCTCTCTCTCTCCCACCCTATTGGCTTGGCACAACGTGTGAGATAAAAGATGCATTACCCGGAGAGGTGCCGAGAGAGCAATAGACGCTCCTCGCGAAGAGAGGAGGAAGAGGATGAGAGCAGCAGCAGCAGCAGCAGAGGCGGTGGAGAGAGTTTTTGGTTTTGATTAATCGTCCGAGAGATACTGTGGGAGCTGCTGCAGTTAGCGGTTAAATGATCGAAGGTTGTTCTGGGAGACTAATTTTAATACTCGTTTTTATGATTCTTCATCCCGCGTACTGATTATAATCCGAGTTAGTTTTTTTGCAGCAGCTATGTGCCTCGCTCGAATTATTGGAATTTTTTTTACCGTGAGTCACGATTGTACACATATAATATATTTCGTTATTGGTTCGTTACGAGGCACCCGAGAGAGATACAATGTATATCGTCGCGAATTACAAATTGACCTTACAGCTCTCTAAACATTTTAAATATTGTATTACGGAGGATTGACTGTCGCGGGTAAAACACCTCGACGTTGCGACGTTACGTAATAATATTATAATAATAGAGGCCCCCGCGAGTTGCGGTTACCGGTATAGAATTAATGAAATAAAACAGTACAATGAGGCGGAGGAGGGACGGGGAGGGGGGGTACTACGCAATGCTCCGCGCGCAGTCTCCGATGTTAATGTCCGAGTTTATGCGGTTCCCTTAATATTTTGCATGACAATGACTTTCGCTCGGTACGTATAGCGATGGTGGTGGTGACACACGCCATGCCTGCCAGCCGTGTGTGTATGTGTCTGTCAAGCTGTAGCAGTGCTGTACATACGTATACAGTATAATATACACATTCTCGTCGTCGCGAAGACTATTGTCGCCGCCGCCGCCGCATATATACGGACAATTGCGCACTGCAGCTCGTATTATTTGCTTTTTCAGTAATTTAAACATGCGCGGAGCTCTTTACGTTGTACCGTGGCGCACTATTTTGCGTCGCAGCGGGCGCTTATGTAAAAGCAGCGCTGGGGGTATGTAACGGGACAATGATACATTTCAGGCAATTTTAGAGCGAGAGAGAGAGAGAAATTTCACGAATCCGCGCGGTTTTTAGCAAAGTGTCGGAGACCTTTATTGTAACGAATGATTGCAACCGTCTGGTTGAAATGCTCAACGTTAATAAGGTCTAATGATCGTTTAACATTTTTTAAAAAACACTTTACCATTAATTGGCTTGTTTTGGGCGATTTTTCTCTTACAAATATATTGAATGTGGCAATCTAATTGTTTCGAAAAATTCAAATCAGTTCCCAATCACTAATACGGTAATAACACTTTGAGTCTTCGCCGCTAGGTGGCGAATACACCTCTGTGTACAAACCTACAAGTGGCAAAGTGAAAATAATTATGTACAAATGAAAGCAGAATTTAGAGAAATTAAAACACCTTTCTGGAATTTTTGATTTGTAATTTACAATTTTTCGTTCTGCACTGCTGAAAAATAATAAATAAGAACAAAGGCAAAACGCTTTGAGGTTTTGTATCCTCCGCCAGTCGTCAATGTAAGGTCAGTGGCCGTGACATTTCTCGGGGCATACAATAATCAATTTCTCTCGCGGAATCGTCTGAGCCGGCAGTTTTGACGTGGCTTCTTCTTGTGTCTCTTTTCATGCCTGATCGAGTAAAAAAATTGCTCGCGCACAGAGAGCAAGAGAAAAAGACGCTATTCGATATAAAAGCTGCATTGTGTTTTATTTTCTTTTTTTTTCTTTTTTTATTTCGACGGCGCACACAACCGACTTATATACCCCATTGTTCTTGGATGCCGACGAAGTGTACCGCAGGTGTAAAATTGGCCTTTTTTTTCTTCTTCATTGCCCCGATCGCTTCGATGATTATGTCACACACCGATTGAGGCGGGATCAAAGCGCCTGGTGTATCTTAATTACCGTCCAGCTCGGACAATACAAAAAAAAAATAAATCTAGTTCAATATTTTTTCATCCAGAACCGCAGCAGAGTTTGTTATTTGAACTCTTCACGCTTGGTGTCGCGTGGGCTTCCACTATGTATACCATAATCACTACATTAGCATACACAGATGCTTATATGTATGAATAACGTCCAACGAAGGTCTCGAATATCCATGCGTATTGATGACGCTATTCTGACTTTTGCCCCGGAGGCTTCCTAAATCGATGCATCGTACTTTTTTTTTTTTTTTGTACAAAAAATATTTTTAGAAAATCGAAGAGGATGCAATTACTTGCATAATATGCAAACACTGTGCATTTTACTGGGTAAAGTTTTTGTGTTATTAAAAAAAATAAACGCAAAGGCACAACCTTGAAACGTTCACTTACATGTATATAGACCGTGGCGCTCGTAACAGCGAATAATTTATTCATTAGAAAATTAACAGCGCTAAATTTCAATATCAGATAACAATTATCTCTCGCCGTTCGAGTATATATACGCAAGGACGGGGCGCCGCGCGCAAAATCAAAGATATTTCGTCTAACATCAGATATGCGCGCTATACAACGCAGCAGTCGAGAATGCAAATTTCGCAATATAGATTCGATAGAGAGAGAGAGAGAGAGAGAGAGCATACAAAGGATCTCACGGATACGAAAACGTGTTTTTCAAATTTTTCCCCCCTCGCGGCCTTTTTCTGCAATGTATCTCGGTCAAATTGTAATCGGTATCACGGAGAGACCTTGTAAACTCGTTTATATATGTCATCGGCGTGTCGTTGTCGTTTTTTTTCTTTTCTTCACCCTCTCGCCTATTTGCAAATTGTGCGAATCGAATATAATCTCGCGACTATCTCTGGAAATCGTATAATGGTGTTTTCTCACACACACACCGACGCATTATTATCGTTGTGTTCCTCTTTCCTGCCTCCCCCTTCTTTTTTTTTCTCTCTCTCTCTACTAGCTGCTGACAATGTGCGTATACTATAATCAATTATAGAGCAGAGCTGGAGCACTACTAAAGTGGAGTAGTGTATTTCTCATGATTAGGCCGCGTATGCGATCCTCTCGCGAGTAAAATAATACAAAGCGACTCGCTGCGTTTCGCTAAATAATAAACGTATATGCTCACGGTTTCGGGAACGCATATAAGACGGTGCTATATCGTAATTAGCAACCGTAAGGCTATATAGCATTTCTCATTGCCTTAAATAGGATTTGTGTTTTTAGACAGATCTCGCGAGTTTTCGTAATTTTCGCGTTTATTGCTCGCGATAAATCTTCCAAGTAGAAGAGAGTGAGAGTCCAAAAGTTTGCTGCGTTGCAGCGAGTGCGCAAAAAAAGAGCAAGAGTAATACTTTGACCCTGCGTTATAAACGTAAATCATTTTCTATATACGAGGATTAGCGGTGCGATGGCGGGAAAGGAGTATAGATCAGAGGATTCCTTGCGTAACGTACCAAGAAGTAAATCAAATCGCATACATTCTTCGAGCAAAATTTAGCTATCACATCGTCGCTTTCAATTACATGTATATATATTTTATAAAATATACAAACGTATCTGACTTCCGACGCGCACGTGTGTGTGTATATGCGTGTTTAATCTATGTGTAGAAAATTGAAACAACAGTATATCTATCCCGAAACTTCCCGGCAGATATAGGTATAACGTATAGACTTTCGCAATTATAGGACGAGTATCGCGCGCACAGCGACTACTGCTGCTGCTGCTACTGCTACTGCTACTGCTATAACCCAATCTCACCTCGTAATTAATGATCAACATCCGCGGTGTATTGCGATTCTCGAATGGTAAACTGCCCCCACGTGTGCGCCTCGCCGAGCTGTTGTCTTTGTCTCTCTCTCTCTCTCTGCGCTTGTACAAATATATATTATATGCTCTTAAATGATACAAAAAAGTATACGCAATTTAATATGTAGTAGGTTTTCTCGCGAAATGATTTATCAAATCTAAAAATGTTCAATCTCAAGTTGTATACAATACTAGAAAAGAAAAAAGATATCTCTCAAAAAATGAAAAATATGATTTTTCCACAAGGTTTTCGCGAGAATCAATCATGCATCGAATCATAATTGAATCAAAGGGAGAAAGTTATCTATTTTTCTCTGCTACGTGTGGCAAGAGCAGCAACTGCAACAAAGAGCGCGAATTTGATTAATTGGTATATTTATACGGCGGGAATACGACACGACTCACAAATCTAGCTTGCTGAAAATTTTATACAATGCAGTTTGATTGAAGTAGCGAGTAGAATAAAAGTATAGATAACTGCTTTTATTCCTCTATTTCACTGCCAAGCTATACTTTAAAAAATCTCGAATATATTTACTAATTTCTATAAATTGGCGATAAACGTGGAGCATATTAAATTTTCGAATAAAATAATACGTTTTACAGTCCTGCCACTTCTCCAATCGTATATAATCGCAGGTTTGGGTTCTTTATATACGGTGAAACCAACACTCGTCGATCAAATAATAAAACAAACAATCATCGAAAATCTAATTAATGAGCCAATAGGCAATATAATGACACGATATACGATATATACACTGCGCGCGCTGACATAACAATAACGCCTCATAACTCAAATCTACAAGTATTTGCATAACTTATAATTATGCGAGTACGTGTGTGTGTTCGGAGTTTAGTGAAATCGCCGCTACGTCTATCCTGCCTGCGCAGCGGCAACGGCAACGGCGGCGGCGGTGCATTATATGTACACACGATAATGCCCAAGGAGAGAGAAAAGTCTCGAGGCGAAAATTAACGAGTGTCAAATGGTGTCCATTACTCAAGGAATCGACGTTTGCGCAGCCAGGCGCAGGCACGGGTATTATATACAGACACACAACACACACACGTGAGCGAGCTAAGCGAGAGGGAGAGAGATACCGTCGTAACACACAAAGGAGTTAGGAGCTACACATAAGAATAATTGAAAGAATAAAAGAAAGGAGTAAGTCACTCCCTTTCTCCTCCTTGCATGTGTGTGTGTGTGTGTGTCTGCGACTCGATCGACTCGGCAACAACGACGACGGGAAACTTTTTTTTTCAAAAAAAAGTCGCAAAGATAATGATTTCCCTTTTCAGAGCAGCAGCGCACACGAGCGCACCTACATATATACACACACATCCACGTGGAGGCAAGTCACAATTTGCGTTGAAAGCGAAAAGTGAGATCGGCTGCTGCATAGGAGTCTCTATGCTCGGCAGCAGCAGCAGATGAATGTGATATAAGAGAGAGGCTTCCAGTGAAAGATATACTACTATACTCGAGAATAGCTATTGGGCCCTGAGCCTTATATACATATACGTCGAGTCGTTGCGTAATGCGCCGTTCACCGCGATCCGATAAGCGTAATGTGTCTGTGTGTATCGTCGACGAAAAATTATTATTTCTTTTTTTTTTCATATCGTAGTCAAATTTGACGCAACGACTTTTTTGTTGTTCTTGTCGTCGTCGTTGTCGTAAATTGTTATTTCAATATTGCGCGGGGGGATATAGCAATTTAGCTCGGGCCGCGCGCAGCTGATTGCGCCGAGCGGCAAATAATTAATATTCAACGTTTCATCTTGCTGCGCGCGTGCAGCGCACAATGAGCCATTCAAGTCGATTATGATTTTCCCCCGCGCGCGCCGATGAACGATCATCTGTGCCCGCGCACATATATGTAATTACGAATCTTCGAAATTGTCTCTCTCTCTCCCCCCGACGATATTAATCGCTTCATTCGAGGCTTTTTTTCGCTCGCGGTAATGCCTATGTACCGTACGATGTGCGTATTTATAAAACCAATTAAGCGAAATCGTTCTCTCGCGCAGTACATCGAGGAAACAAAAATGTTGAATCTCGCGGGGGTGTGCGCGTGACCGATGAAAATGAAAATAGCAATGAACCGAGTTCGATGCGTAATACCACTGTCACTTTTAAGCCCGACATCGGATGCATTAGATGTAACTATGAGTCTGGATCATCCTGCAGCGAAAACTGGGCTTGGGTATTATCGTACAGGCCAGCCTCGATTTACTTTGTAAAAAAGCAAATTTAGGGCTGAATAGAGGAAGGGAAGTCAAGTTTCGCGAATTAATTAAAACTCTGATTAATTTCGCATAGTTGTTACAACGAAAGTTTTTTTAATCTCGCTACAACCCTTTCGTAGAGAAAGTTTACTACTGTACGATATTGCAAGAGTCTAATCCGCTGCACGAGTAATTTTTAGATCACGGCACATTGTCAAACAAAGAAATGATAAAAATGATAAATCTCGGTGATTTTTCTTATAAAGTTTCATCAATGAATAGAAAAGTGGAATTCACGAACAAAAAGCTTTTTACTATTTAGCTTATTTCTATGGTAAAGTAAAAATCCTATAAATGTTTTAAATAATTACTTGGGCTCTCGATTCGTACGATTCACACGTATGTATAATTTTTCCAAAGTCACCGATATCGTTGCCAGCGAGTTGGCAAAATTTCAATCGTTTATGTGCGGTCTACGTGGATGCATTCATATACATAGACGCGCATTACACTTTCTCACCCATGGATCGACTCGAGCACGTGACATCTCATCTGATCGTCTGCAGCTGCGAGCGACAGACGCATATAATACGAGACTCTGCTATACGTATCATAATAATCGATCGTTGAAACCTTTCAAGTGCCTGTTCTACGTTAATACGGGTGAATTTTTCTCTCTCTATTTCTCTCTCGAGACTTTTTGACGATTTATATATAATGCGCGCAACCAGTGTCAAAGTCAATCTTCGTAACGGCAATATCTACACACAATTTAATCGAAGGCCCGATAAAGACATAAAGTCTACATTTCGTAATCGATTGCGATGCTCTTTTTTTTCGGCGAGTGGCGAAAACAGCCTCATCCTCGCGCAGGTCGAAAGAGGAGAAATTCGATCGGTGTTACGTCTCATGTAAAGCGAGGCTAGATTTTAGAAATGAAATGGAGATGTTATCTCCAGTTGGCCTACTGCTCGCGTAATAAACTTGGTGTGTTTTTGTGCAGCAGCAGCGAGTCGAGAGAATTCACGACGATCGCGACTTTTCTCCGCGTGGTGCACACGGGAATCCTAGTAAATTTCTACGCGTTATGGTTGAAAATTTGCCAGCTCTCGAGAAGGCTACACACCGAAAAAGCTCTATATTCTCGTGTCATATGAATCTTTTTTGGAATGGTTTAGCAGAAAAAAGCTCGAAAGCTTTTAGACACATAATCGTAATAATAACTAATCGCAGGGAAACGATTGTCAAAAGTTATTCGGCTTCTAAAGGAATTTACTTTTTCAATGCTTGGATCAACAAAGATTCGCCGAGAGACTTTCTCTGCAATCGACACATACCAGTGCAAGGGGTTGATTTCGTAAATGTTTGTAGTCAATTTCAACTAAAAAGGGCGATTTGATTGACTTTCTTAGCAAATGAACAGTCCAGAATTGAAATTTTACCCATCATTTTCTCTCGTCTTATTTTTGGAATAATTTTTATCGGAACGAATATTAAATTTTTAATTTCTCTCTCAAAACTATACAAGGGTTATATTTTCTTCGCTATAAGTTCGTTAGCTTGAAATTCAAAATCGTCGAATAACACGCGTGCATCTTTAAAACGTCGAACGCTCTTTGGGGCGCGCAAAAACATTTTCAATTAACTGCAAGTAAAGACGACGAGTGCGTTGGCAAGAGCACTTCTTCTCTATCTGTTCTCCGCTGCTGCTGCTGCTGAAGCTTCTCGCGTCGACTCTCGTATTCACAATTTTCGCTCGTAATTTTCGCGCCAGGCATTTCTCCGCTGGCGTTGTATCTACATATTTAACGTGAGGAAATATTTGACTCGAAATTTTTGAAAGACACACATAAACGCACGCATTTGCGTGATTAAAATCCATTAAGCGAAATCAATCAGTGGGGCAAGTTCTGCGGTATTGGCTCGTCTACAGCAGCAGCAACAGCAGTGGTTAGATCGTAGAAGCAGTTAAGAGTGCAAAGCATGACTTTGTGCTTTGTTCCTTTTGAAGCGCGCCCATATACTTGGAAAGTCCTGAATGCGTACGTATGTAAAGGCGAAGGTAGCGAGGGCCGATTTCGCCTTAGAGATATCTGACAAAGCGCGCGTGTGCCTGTATATACGTATACCGTGCTAAAACGAAGATCCGATCGATTCACCCTTACCTATCCTATATATACACGTAGTAAACGTATAGAAATAACATTGCGAATAGTCAACGCTTGGATAGCTGGGCACACTCACAGAGAAGTACGTGTCGCGCGCAAAGCGCCTTGATCGTAATTAATAAGTTATGCCGCAGCCGAGCGATTCTCTCTCGGTGTTTGTCTCTGTGCATCTGCAAAGCTGGGGAGAGGGATTCAAGACGAGATTATCGATACCAACTTCTGCTCTCAAGATTTTCGCATACATATATACTTTATTCGGGGATGAGACGTTTCTGTAATTTTACTGCGCTGCGGTATACTGGAACACGCGCGTTAAATTATGGCAAGTTCTTGGGGAGGGAGACAATTTCCGGGATAAATTTGGTAACGATAATTACGTTAAAATGGTCTGAATGTAGCAAGCTGTAAATCGCGGATGTACGTTTGTCGAATGCAGTTTCACCCGAGTTCGCTTGCGAGCGAATGTATAATGCGGGAACTTTTGAAACCCTAAGTAAGACGCTGCGATTTTTTGAGCCCGTGTTGAAAGGTCCGCGAGACTCGAGAAATGAACAACAAATATCGATGTAACTTTTTTCTCGCAGTTGGCATGAATGTCAAGTATATGGGCTTAAAAGACCTTTTGTAATGGTTTAAAGCTTTTTTGATTTATTTTTTATATGCTGATTTAATTCATATAAACAAATCGTTTCATTAGAAAAAAAGTTATGGACGATTTTGTATTCATGGAAAATTCTATCTTTATGAACACTAGGTGGCGCATGAAAAACCCGCTTGTATTATAATTCGGTTCTATTATTAAATTTCGTTCGTTCATGAGAACTTTGAATTGTCTGTTGTTATCCATAGTCTTTTTAACCCTAATAGACACAATCGACGTAAATAAAGAGATAGAATTTTTCTTCCTATGCGTATTTCGCATTTACTCGCAGCTTCGGGAAACTGTTACGAAACCATCTACTGTTTTTGACAATCGCTTTGCTTTTCTGCTGCTGCACACGTCCGTGCGCGCGACTTTATTATGTTCCCGTTAGGCCGCAAGTTGTGCCGCACCACGAGAGACGCAGAGCAGCAGCAGCAGCAGCTCTCGGGGCGTTTCTTGGGACGGAAGATACGGGGATTCGAAAATCGAGGCAAAAAATTCACCGTAACCGTGTGTGTCTCTATAGTCACGAGGATAAATCTACTCCGCGATAAATATATTGCACATGTACACTGTCCGTGGACTAATTTTGTCCATTTGACATGAATTCGGTCGGTATGGGACTTGTATAAGCATACGACGTTTCGTAATTCAGTGGACAAAATTAGTCCACGGTTAGTGTACATATATCCACACGAACGTAATCTTGTTTCTTTTATTCCCGTGATTTGCACATTTTTTGCCGTGTCATATCGTCGTATCCTACGCGCGACGTGTGTTTGTGTATATGTTCCACGCGTCGAGCGCGAAGCAAAGGAAGAAGAAGAAAAAAACGGTTGATAAAAGATGTGGAATACGTCTTTTATTATGCGAGCACAATGAATTTAAATACGCTCTATATATCCTTCATATATATTCTTCAGCCAGCGGCGGCTTATCGCTGTTACGATATTCATCGCGTACTGAATTGCCACGTAGATTTTCGTAACTTTGAAAAACAAGGCAGGTTTATTCGAAAGCTTTCGAGGCTTAATAATTCATAACTTCTTATTAAGTCGCTCGTGCATATTCGGTGTAATTTAGATATTTTGGCAAATTTATCGGAAAATCGATGCGCCTGTGTTGGTGCATCAAGCGACACACTCGCGCCCAGAACTGTTCGAAATTTACAATACAATATTATGTGGAGCTTGCGCGAGGCGAGCTTTCGAGGAACTATTTTAAAACCGCCAATTTTTAGAAATATAGGCCACTGACACGACGTAGTTCGTGCGACGATGGACCGGTAATTTTTTCACGTTATATAATCAATGTTTTCATTACCGATATTTTTCGAATAAATCATGAGTTCGAGTATATCGTCATCGTTCGATAAATCGTCAATTTTCTTCTCACATTATGGTACAATTCGTCGATAATTCCGAAGCTTATAATAAGAAAAATCTGCAGAGCTAATCAAGTTTTGTTGTTTTAACAATAAGTTTTGTTGTTTAAGACAATGAAACTAGACCGTAATATTTTGTGGGTGTAATGGGTGTTTTGTTTTTTTTTCACTCAGTTTAGTGGAATTAACAATGTATAACAGTCTTGGTAGAAATGCTCAGCTTCAATAATGTCCTGTTGATCAAAAAATGGCCATTTTGATTGATTTGAAGTACCTTATCATTGATCGGATCGTTTTTATCAATTTTTTATTTAAAATTATGTTAGTATAATTAAGCGCATTTCAAATGACCAGAAAATAGTAATATAATTTTTTGAAAAAATTTAGACAAGTTTTTTAACCGCTTTAAATACGAAATACCACTTCAAACTCTCACCGCTAGATGGCGAGTACCTTTATCTGTAAATCTGCAAGTGTTAAAGTGAAAATAATTGCATAAGTTAAAGCAAGGTTTTTAGAACCCGTTTATGTTTTGAGCACAGTTTATTAATTCGTCCTTTCAAGGTCAGACTTTGGAACATATATTATTATCCATGAGAATATTCATTCATTCGCATTTACCAAAATAAAACTCTCTCAAACTACAGCCTCGTGCAGTTCAGAAGCCAAGAGAGAGACGAAGAATTACGATACGAGGCGTCGCAATTTTCGTTTTGTCGAGCGCGTCAGCCACGCGCATCGCATCGCGCCTTCTATATTAATACACCCAAGCGGGCCGTGTCGCAGTAGCGGCACACACACGCACGCACCACCTGCACTTAACCCGAATTCACTCTCGAATCTCATTATACATTCGAGCTGCTGCTGCTGCGGAGGCCCATATACTAATTTCAACTCGACCCATATTCATTAATTTCTTCACTCGGTTGGCAGCACATACATATGCAGCTGTGTGTGTGTGCGTGCGTATACGCATGTACGTATGCCATATTTTCTACCCTTGTTGAAGTAAAAGCTACACACACCAAACCCCCCATGCCACCTTAATGACTCGTCTCGTTGTAGCTGTGTTATGCTAAAAGGCCTTCGTCAAATGTCTGTTACAGCTCGACGACACGGCGCTGCAGCTCTACAAGGATGGCGATTACGGGGCTTACCTGGACCTCGAGGCATCCATCAGCGAGCAGCAGGAGGAATTCGAGGGCTTTCAAACCAAGTGAGTACCAACGAGATAAAAAGAAAAAAATATTCACGCATCCTCAAATTCTATACGTATTATATGAAGAGTATCGAATTTTGTGCGGTATACGTGAACGCGATCATTGTGTGATTTTATTCGCGCGTCATTTTCGGTGGGAGAAGGGATAACCCGTCCGAGTGGCCTTCTTATTCCGCGCGTGTCCGTCCCGCGTGTATTCTTGAATTATTGTTCGGCAAAAAGTTCGGAAATTCGTATATATAATTTTATTTATATGCCTTTTATTCCGTCGCGCATTCTGAGCTCTTGAGATACCTGACAAAAAATCATCTCGAGCGAGTCGATCATTCTACTTTTCGAACGACGTAAAATCCCAAAACACGACCGATGCTCTCTTCTTCACCGTTGGTGGATCTCTAATGTCAAAACGATGATAATGAGGAGACCTTTTCCAACGTCCCGAAGTTCGCCGTTTTCACTTTTCAGATTCTTTCTTTCTCTCGCTTTCGTGTTAGAGGATATTGAAAAAAAAGCTCGGAGTAGAATCTCCGCGCGCAGATGCTTATCTCTGATATATACGATCGGTATCCCCCCTGCCATATCGAGGATAGAGTTTTTCGCGTCGAAGAAACGATTTCTATCCTCTCAAGTCGAATTTAATCGTTTAATATATCACACATTTGTTCTCGCGTTAATTGAAAAGATCCTGTGTGTTAGTTTTTTTTTGTTGTTTTCCACTCGACTCTCGAAAGTTAAGGAAGTACCGTACCTATACACGGGATGGCCTCGCGCGGCCCGAGAGAAAGAAAAGAGATAGCGATCGGTTTTGTGGTTTTGTGTGCCACGCAAATTTTCGCCTTCTATAACTATGTATCGACGCGGAGTTTAAGGTTTACGATAATTAGCTTTCATAGAGTTGTCAAAGACGTTTGTAATGCTCTCTCGGCCGTGCTGGCGAGCGGCAGCGGCAGCGGCAGCAGCAGCCCAGGAGTCTCTCCTGGGGAAATTCAATAGAGACGTATTTATTCGACGATATATTTCTGTGTGTGTTCTTTTGGGATACGTATTTATTTTACTATCTCGCGGTGCGCGCGCGAGCCACAAGTGGCTACCGGTATTTAGCCAATGGTACACACGGCTATATATCGTTTTCACCGCGCGAAGCCCAACAAAAAACATTTCGTATAATGCACGTACTTACACGATAATATAGGAACCTTTCTAATTATACATATTATACGACTTTTGCTGGTAAGGAGCTCTTACTTCCTTTCGCCGTCGCTGCATGCTAAAGGATCGCCGTACGAATTTGCGATATTATTATTATTATTATCGTTATTATTTATGCATACGATCTAGCGCAATATGCGATAACTCGTGCTCGGATCGTTGCCGTATTATAAGCTAATCCGATAATGCTCGGGCTCTCGAGAACTTGCTGATAATTTAATCTAAATTAGACGATAATAAATCGAGGATCGATCAGCGCGGCCCGATCTCGACATCCGCTTTCGACGACGACGTTCTTTACTAATGCCCGAACAATCGATAAATTCGCGATCGATCCTGTGTACAATTTTGATCCGTAGGCATCGTGTATGATTATCATCCTCGACTCGGTTTTCGCCGAGGTTCAATAGTCAAGTACAATGCCGCGATTAGCCCCAGCCGCTGCTATATTCTAAGCCGTCGGGGCTGCCCCGTTATATCGACGTCTTTTATATGTACACATGCATAATAAGTAATCAAGTATATGGCTCGTGTTAACCAGTTTCCCGTGCGTATTATATCGGCCCCGAACGATCTTATATATTACCCCTTTGTGCATAGCTTTTTTTTTGTTGTTGTTGTCCGTATGCTTCTCCGAATGCAAAACGATAATTTAATAGTTTGTTATATTTATTACGCAAGGAGTCGACAAGTAACTAGCTTTGAGCCGAGGCTATATAGTTCTTAAATCATGGTTAAAGAAGAATTTCGTTGCTTGCGTGCGTTCGGTCGTCGAGCGATGCGCGCACAGACCTAAACTGACGAGAAAATTTACGACTCGTCGTCGTCGTCGTCGTCGTCGTCGTCGCGCAAAAGCTGTTAGAGCGGAACAAAGGCAACGACGATATGAGTTCTTCTTCTTGACTTTGCGTTACGCGCACACGTAAAATTTTTCATTCAAATGTAATAATATATATAGAAAAGACGCTTCGCTATACGTCGGAGCTTATGGTATTTTCCAGCTTGCACATACGATTTCGATTGACTCGTTCGTATACAGTATACATGTATACGAAGTCGAGAGTTGCGAAGTTCTGGTAAATAGACTCGAAGCGAAGAACTTCTTCGGTTTCGCAAAAAAAAAAGTATCGAAGTACGTCTGCACACCGGTGAATATATAGATAGTTTTCCCCGAGCGGAAGAGAGAGTTTCCGATTTCAAACAAAATCCATATACACGATGTTGTGAAAAAGTTGAAAAAAAAAAAAAAAACAGTCGTGGTAACTCGATGCAATTCCTCGAAGTCGGTAAATATCTTCATTATATCTACATTAGTTGGATAAATCTCGTTGAATTAACGTTCTCGTTGAACTCGTATTCGAAAACGTCGATATTTCGTTCCAACAAGGGGTTTCACTTCTTTTTTTTTCGACGTTATTAAAAATGGCAACAACACCAAAAAAAAAAAAATCAGAAGTGCAGATCGAAGACAGATGCGCAGTCTCGACTGCGAATGCAAAATTCAAAACTCAATATCGCTGCTTTTTATGGGAGCTATTTTACATCGGCACTTGACATGGGGTGTATGCGTGCTCGTGTATTACGCACGCAGTCGTCGAACGAGCCGAAGAACTCGTCAACTCGATATGCATACAAAGGGATTGGCTTTCTTAAGCTGTATACGGCTGCAACTGTTCCGATAGCGAATACGTGCCGGTTATTGTACACAATATGCGAACAGCATCGCTCTTTTTTCATTTTTCGATTCTCCTCTTCTGCTTTTTTTTTCCTTTGTCTTGCATGAGAGCTCATTTTTTTCGTCTCCGTTTACCATTCGATAAGGTATATGCATTTTTTATGAGCTCATTCAAGCCTAAAGCTGAGGATGTTCCCTATTCCAATTTTTTTTCTTGGTAATCGAATTATAATTTGCATATTTTATACTTGATAAGAAAGATTTTTTTCAATACGATAATACCACTATGAGCCTTCACCACTAGATGGCGAATACCTGTTAATGTAAATCTGCAAGCGGCAAAGTCAATATAATTGTATGTAAGTCCAAGCACGGTTGGCAAAAATATCCTCTACCACTTATTACTTCTTACTGGCTTTATTTACAATGCTCGCGCTTTCACCCTACATTCTCAATGCCCTCTCTATCAATACCGACACACACAAGTTTGATCATATGTCAAATTTACATATCTTCTCTCGTGTTTCTTATGAGCAATGTTTAACTCGAGAAAGAAACAAAGGAAAAACATTTTACCAAAAATAAAGCATAAAATATTAAACTTTTTTACTAAGATTGCCAAAAAAAATTGTTCGTACAGAAAATTTTTTTTCCGTATTTATTATGCAATCCCGACACAATAAACATTTTAACCATAACAATTATATAACTTTGTATTGTCTGGTTATCTGCATCGTTTGTAGTTGTTGTAATATAATTCACGTAAGATGTGCGAATTAAGGTAATAGAAGTATTTATTTGTACATTGGACATAGAAAATAAGATGCATGTAAGATTTAAGGGAAATCACTCCAGGTCGTCTGTGTGTGTATTCGAAAACGAATATTTTAAATTGAATCGATAAAATAATTCAGTTTCTCAATTTAGAATCGCCTTCTGGTAACATAATTTCGTCCAGGATAAATGTTTCACCGTGACAAGCTATGAGCTTTCGTACTAAAAAAGCTATTTATCGACAAAATTCATCATTACATTCATCGATGCGAGTGACGTCTCCGAAGGATCGCATCGAGGCGATTGTACCGTTTTATCGGCGCGTTCGATATACGATTGTGTACCCCGTGCATTTTTTCCGATTGAAAATCGAATCAATTTCTCAGCGGAATCATCATCATTATATATTAAAAAAAAAAAAAAAGAAAGAAACGAAATGAAGGAATCTATCGTTACCCCTACGGCTGCTCTGCTTCTACCTGTTACAAATGGGTATTACGGGAGGGCGAGCAGATAATAGCAGTGTTTGTCGAATTTGAAATTTTAATCAACCTCAAAGGACTGTAACAGCTGCTACCGATTGCGAACGGGGCTCGCTCGTGTATACATACACGGACTTTTAGAGGATACGAATTTTCCTCTCGACTTGTGCCGCTTCTGTATATAAGATAGTCGACGAGCGTCTATGAGCCTATCGAGCGTAACAGCTGACGGGCGCTTCTTATATATCTATTTTCTTTTCTCTCGTAATGGTCCAGCATGTATGTGTGTATGTGTATGCGTGTGTGTAGAATGCCGAGCCGTTAAGCGCATGTTTTCTTTCGCATTAATTCTTCATCGTCGTCTTCGGTGGCGGCGGCGGCAACGGCGACGAGTATAAGAAAACTTGCTACTGGTGTGTGTGTGTATAATACGTGAAACCATTACTCAATGTCCTCGTTTGTGCGTGTCGTTACTCATCTTCATTCGTTATTAATTTTCTCTTTCTCTCTCTTATCCGTAAGCACGCGGGTTTTCTTTTTCGCGTTAGAAGCTCGTTCGCCTTTTTCTCTCTCTCTCCCTCCTCTCGATATATATATATTATTATACTTACCACACTGGTTGCGGCGAGCGAAGAGGAAAGAAAATTTGTCACCCGATGTATACTATAGCAGTATCGACTCGGTGGCAACTCGTCGCCACTTCTGCAATGATAATAGCCGAGGTATTAAAGCTGTCTAGAAAGTCTCTGGAGTTATTTTAGCATTTTACACGTGTGAAGTATCGTCGAGTTGTTTTTTTTGTCGTTTTTGCCTCGATCGTCGTATAGACAAATGAACTTTTATATATATTATACCGACCAGAATCACGTATGCAACTTTACGACGAGCGATAAAAGCTCTTCTCTTTTTCTCCATATTATACACGGATTATTTGCTCTTCGAGTGTATAGCAGATCTATGAAGATCGGCACATACCACACTTCCGTTTTCACGAGCCTCGTGGTGCGCTTTTTCCACGCTCATCCTTCTCTCTGCCGCTGCGGCGCGCGACATATTTCCCGAGAAAGGTCGCGTCGTCGTCGGAATGCCAAAGCGCTCCTGATTAGGCGCTCTTTATACACACAGAGGCGAGAGTGAGATACCGACGCCAGGAATGCAACGCAACAGCTGTTCTTTCGCCGAGCAAAAAAAAAATTGTACTCGGCGCGATTTTTAGAGAATTGTAATATCGTGTGTGTACAGAGAGAATAGAGAGATGAGATTCATGGGCAGAAACAAAACAAAAAAAAGAACTAAACCATAGCGACGTAGCTTTGTGTAGCGAAGAATGGAAAGTGTTGCTGCACAGGTGAGAAAAGAAAGTTAATCAAGATAGGTGTCGGTTAGAATGATGAATTAATTCAATGCCGTAGAAAACTGCTCGATTATCGAATACACGCGCAAAGTTTTATAGAGAGGTTTAATAGCCCCGCGACTTTTCCCCGCCAGGTACGTTTATAATATAATAATGCGCGGCCAAAAGCTCGAGCGAAACAAAGGATGTGGGTAATGAATAAAATAAAAAAGAAGACTCCGCAGGTATATACAATAGTCCTCAATTCCGAGAAAGGCCAGATTTCAGATGAGCCCTTGACATGCTGCTGCCGCTGCTGCGGATGCTCGCAAACGCCGGCAGGCGTCACTTATAAACATAGAAGAGCGAAGTGCGCGACCGGAAGCCTCGAAGAAAAGCGCCGCGCGGAGCTGCGAGTCCTTCCACGGATTGAACTTTGCATTGTTCGTCGCTCGCGGCCGTCGTTTCGCGCGATAGTCCTCTCCTGAAAAACCACCTGATCTCTTTTTCATTACGGCTAAAAGAGCTGCTCTGCGCAAATTGCATTTTTTCATTGCCGTCGCCGACGTTTGGAGGGCTTTTCCTTCTCTCTCTCTCTCTCGTCGTATACGCTTCTCTTCCGGCACAATCCGGGAAAAAGATCTCAATCTCTCATTTCCTTTGTAATTAGTAGATAGTCAGTATGGTATAGGCAGCGTCGCGAATCGCGTGGAACCTCTTTATAACGACGTTGACGCGAGAAGCCGAAAGCTATATATATATATATAAAATAATGGCGAAAAAACGGAACGGCATGGGGGGCTGCTGCTGAGAGTGAATGACACTCACGAGAGAGATCGCAAGGGCAGCTTACACAACGGCCAATATGACCAACCGCAGACGTTTGCGGTTGAATTTTGACCGCGCCGATCTCTATGCTGTGTGTATGCTTCGCGGCCATTATACATGCCAGAGCCCCAGAGTGGTAAATTCTCGATCGATTGCGTGGAAATCGGACGCGGTCTCAGGAGAGAGAGAAAGAGAGAGAGAGAGAGAGAGAGAGAGAGAGAACGAATGAATGAAAGAAAGAAGATGGCATTGGTACTTTTTTTTTCTTGCCTCTTCATCCGTTTCTGGTCATTTAAAAGTAAAGCGCGCGGCTAACCGAGAGTTATTGCCCCGATGTAGTAGTGTAAGGGCAAAAAAGCGGATGTATTTTCAAGGTTTTCAGTTATGAGCTTCGATCCCATTTATTTATGATCATTGCGATTTAACGTTGAATGAGCTTTTTTTCGCTTCGTCTTATAGCGTCGTGTCGTTATATTATTTTCAAAGTGCCCGGAGGCGATTGGATAATAATCGATGGATCTTCTAAGTTTACGATCGAACGCTCCCAGGGAAACGCGCTTTTTTTCTACCTCCTCTAATGTTTATCCTTTTCTCTCCATGATCTCGCGAAGATTTCAATTCTTACCCTGGTAGAGATGCTCGATTTTGGTAATGGGCTAGCTTAAAAAGGATCGTCTAAAAAGTTGTGAAATACATCGATTGGCTTGCTTTTGGCGATTATTCAGCTACCACTTGAGGCCTTCGCCGTTAGGTGGCGAGTGTACTTTTATCGGTAAATACCCCAAGTGACTAAGCATACTTGTATTACTTAGTCTGAAAGAACGTTCTTCCTGGACGCTTTGAAAGAATTAAAAAAATTTCTAACTAAAAAAAATTTCTTTCAAAATTAAAAGAGCTACAGAACTTATGTATAGGGGCTGATTTTACGCTCGATCATACCACAATAGGTAGCAAATAATAATTCGCGCGTGGACCACATGCTCGCACACTTCACAGTTGCAACGAGTTGAAATTATTACGGGGCCTCAAAAGGATGTCATAGCAATCGTCGAGTATAATATATCGTATCGTATCGCATTATATATTACAGCACGTGTGTATAAGCGTGTTTTATGATCGACTACTGCTACTTTTCTTTTCATTTACGACGTGTATATATATACGTTTGCATTATACATCAGCGAGTTTTCGATATCTCTCGCTCAACGTCGTCGTCGTCGGCGAAGAAGAATGGCCGATTCGGGGCCGCACCAACGACGACGACGACGCACGACGACGAGTAGCTATTACACGCGGTATAATTATCCGCGTACACACCTACGTATATAGCTCAACGATATTGCGCGGAAGTGCCGCTGGTGTAGCGCCTCCACGACCTGCTACGCCGCCGCCGCTGCCGCTATGGGACACACTGTAAATTTAGCATTGGCACGAGGCCGTTACAATTAAATTTACGAGCCGCACGGGGCGTCGCAGCAGCAGCGAGCCGCATCTCTCGGTACAGCCTCCCTTCCGCCCGCGCCGCTACGTGTATATGCACGCCGCTGTAATGTACTTCCAACGCACAGGGCTACATGGCTTCTTTGACTTATTATCATTGCTGCCAAGATACAGGGGGAATGCTTAACGCGTCTACTGCTGCACATGCCGGGGACTAAAAATAGTAGCAGTGGTACACGCGTAAAACTTCAATTCTGTGTAATTTGCCAAAGGTACACGATATTTAAGGCCTTGATACACGTATCGTCGGCTCTCTCTCTCTCTTGAGTACCGTGTAATTTTTAGGTTGATACTCTCTTGTATGTATACATAGCTAGTGGTGCACCGGTGCCGTGTAATACGTTTTAATTATCATACAAATAGAGACTAGGTACATTTGCATTTTTATGTATACCATCTCTCTCTCTCTCTCTCTCTCTCTCTCTGCACCGCAGCGGCAGCAGCAGCTTAAAAGCTGTGTCTTACTACATATAAATGGCCCCCGAGCTGTTTCGCGCCTCTCGCGACAAATGACTAGTACTTTGTAATTGACCCAAGATTCGTCGCTCGTTCGTTGTTATATATAAATAGCGAACGAATACGGCTGGTTAATTTTACGGTGAATTAATCAGGGCCGTTTTCGGAATGTATATGTACGAGTGCACCTGTAATACGCATCGTGCGACTGCGATTACTCGACGCGTATTACAATGACTGCGTGTGAAAATGTAACAGATATTTTCATTTGCTCTCTCTCTCCCGCAACCCGATTGAAAGCTCCGTCATCATCTTCTTCCATTATCTCTCTCCCTCTTTATCTCGGAGCATCGTAATACATAATAATAATCTAATTGGCTCGTCGAGTATATGGCAGCGTATGTATAGAGATAAATTTCTTAGACCTTTTTGCGAATAAACAATAAACCGTTTGAAGCGAGTACTTCATGTAGGTCATCTCTTTCTCTCTCTCTCTCTTTCTCTCGCGCGTCGAGGCATATGGGTGATTCAGCATAGTACAGAGACCAACTCGTACAGCATAATAGATAACCGCGAGTTCGTGTCTACCCCGTAAGATATAGAACTGACTTTTCATCCCGTACAGAGAGAGCGAGAGAGAGAGAGAGAGCAACACGAGAATCATCAATCTCCATCCAATTTTGTACAACACTCGACTCTCGAAGGGCTAAAACTCATCCTGAAAATTTAGGACTACATAATCAGGAGAGATATCTCTCGCTCTGCTTCATTTATGCCACGGTACATATAGTGGGAAAACATCGTCGTGTGTGTGTGCGTCGAAAATTGCTACACACGGCATATACGGGAAATCAACGAAAATTTTTATCCAACTCGAGCGAATTAAATAATCGCGCGCGCTTTAATGAAAATCCATGTATATGCGATCTGAGGAGACGCTTATATATACTTGAGAGACGACGCGCGGAGATCTTATTAGCGGTGTCTGTGCGTGTATGTGTGTGCGAACGTAAGTCGAGCAGTATATAAGCAAGAGCAGAGGAGCTCCTATAACTGGCGTATAAATGGCTGCTACCGTGCGAGAGATTGACTTTATATACGCAGCAGCAGTGGTATATAAGTCCAGTGGCCCGAGGAATATCTGCTTTTCACATCGCGAGGATCGAGAGCCACGCACACACACACACACGCGCGCACGCACATATGTGCACGAAACGGTTTTAAAGTAATGAGGTGACTCATGCAATTACGCGTGGATCGTGCGTATACTACTAGCTAGCTACTCTACACACATCTTCCGCATGATTATTGCCCGAGCGACATGCCTAAGCTCTTGTCGACGTGCTCTTCTCGGTCTCGAGTTGTGCGAGTATCTGCGTGCGTATGTGTGTGCAATAGTCCTCAAAAAGGTCACTACACAAGGAGAGGAGTCCACGCCTCGAGTACACGCACACATTTATATATAATTCATTTTACGCAATTTACCTTTAAACGTACCGTCGTCGTCGCTCCGGATTCTTCCGGAATTCGCGATGCGAGACGTGTATTTATCATCGCATGCCCCGTTCGTATATATAATACGGGGCGCAGCGGTAGCCGTTCGTGATTTGTCCGGGGCTTAATGCGCGAGCGGAAATTATAAGTAAACAACGAGAGCAGCTCTTGAGTATATAACGTAACGAGCCGCCGCCGCCGCCGCTAACTGGAATTTGCTGCACTTCTGTCGTCGCAAAAGTCGACTTGTACGCGTGTGCGCACCACTAATAATCTCCGTGAGCTCTTCGGTCACGTATCATCCCTTAAATGCGCTGCGCGCGCGACGTTACATTATAGCTTCTGCACCGTTGCAGGACTTGGCGTGACCGCTTCGAGCCGCTGATTCCGCATATAAATTTGTGTGCTCTATGATGCGTGCGCGCGGACAAGGATCGATCGGCATAACGCACGATGTCGTTCGTTCGAATCCTCCGGACCATTCGCCGAATATATATCTACGTACGCTCGTCACCGGTCATAAAACGCCTGAGCTGAGCGACGTACATTTGCGATCGCTCGAATGCATCTCGCAATTTTTTTTTTTTTATGTATTTATTGAAAGTCGAAACAAAAGCTGCAGCGTGTGGGCACGCGCGATTCACGTAAGAGAGACGAGAGAGCAGCGGCTATTATTTTGCGATCGTCATGAGGAAAGCATTCTTACTACTGCACGTTTCACTCCCGGACGATAGAAAATCGCGCGCGCGTTCGGGCTCCGTTAAACCAGTTTCATGTATATTATACAGCCGGCAGCAACAGCAGTAGCCAGCAGCAAACCCGCGGGTTTCGCATCTTCATTTTTTTCCCCCCATCTTCGCGAGTCGAGAAGATTACGAGAAAAAAATAAAATAAAATAAAGGAAGAAAATCTTCCGACTGCATTGGTCGAGCAAAAAAATGGTCAACTTGCGTGGGGAAAAAGGCGAATTGGATCGGCCGATCGTCGTGGTCATCGCGAGTCGAGTGAAATAATCGCCTGATTTCTCTTGAAAACGGTACAATGTCAACATCCATTCGATGGGCATCTCTAGACGCATCCGACCAGCCCTGCTCCCAGCGACTGTATGAAATATAAATATCGAAGAGTTTTTCTCCAATTCGAAAAAAGCTCGGCTCTGTTTCTCGATCGCTTCCCGTGGGCATTCGACGAGGAGAAAAATAAACTCGAACCCGGCGAGTGCACTGCCCCGAGAGCTTTTGATTTCAATAATAATTATATACGCGCGCGCGCACACACGTGCATCCTGCTCTGAAAAGTGAATTTATGCGCGTCTGATGATTCTATCGACGGCGCGCAGGACGATGGAAATTGCTCTATCCCACTTCTCGGAGATTATTAATCGGCTCGAAAAGCTCGAGCCCTGCTCTGCACTCTGCATGCACACGTTAACGCGCGCCGGCTTATGGACTGCACTATGTATGGGTAAGCATGTGCGCGTTGAATTATATTTAATGATCCACTTTCGTGCATTATAATATATATACGGACCCGTATGTGCCATTCTTTACTGCCACTACTTTTCACGCGCGCGCACAGGCAAGGCCGATGAAAGATTCGTCTCTTTCTCGAGTTGTGGTGCTGCTGCTACATAAGTAACGCAGCTATACACACAAAAGTCAAAGTGGCCTTTAAGCCTTATATCGCCTACAATACAATGTATGCATGTATGAGTAATCGATGCCTTGCACACCTTTGTGCAGTACAGATATATATATATATGAGCAGTTTTTTCATATATGTACAACTTTTGTGCGGGGGGTTCTCGGATCTGCCCCAAAATTTAGTATGTTATTTGGGTATGTGAAAATAGCCTTCAGGTAAATTTTTAGCCCGCTAGGGGCCTTAGGGCCCAAATTTGGGCCCCTCGAAGGTCCAAAAATAGCCGTTTTTACCTATTTTTGCGTATTATTCAAATATTTGTAACTCGGGCACCGGTGCATATTTTTCAACTCTGAGGGTCGCATTTTTTAGGTCAAGACATGTACTTTTCGTAAAAAAATTATGTAGAGCTCGATAGACCAACCCCCGGTTATGGGGGGGCAATGAAGGGGGATGAAAAATCGCAAAATTGACGTTTTTTAGCTTTTTTTGAATTGATGCAGAAGGCGACTGGATTGACGTATTTACTTTTGCAACGTCTCATTTTAAAGGTATTTTTATTACCTTTAAATTGCCGTGCGCAGAATTAAGATTGGTTCAAAAACGACGGAGATAGAGCTGTTTAAAGGTGTCAACATTATGAAAAAAGGCGTTTTTTCGAGATTTCGATAAGCTGTAACTTTTTTCTAGTAACATGAATCTCTTTGAAATTTTATGTGAAAGTAGTTGATTACATGTAGTTTGAAGCCATGTAGGTAAGGATCTTGGTATTTGCCTCTATAACCGAAAACGAGGCCCCCGAAATCCGGCACTTTAGCCCTTATATAGGCAAAATACATGTTAAATTGGGCGGCAAAACTATTTGGTAACTCCTGAAATTATCGCAAAATAAACATAAAAAAAAAATCAAAAACCCCATATTAAACGTATTTTTCGACGAGGAATCCAATGGTAACCTCGAATTTGACCTTGAACATAACCTCTAAACTATAGCGAACCAAAATTGATTTTTCGCACGGTGACCCCCTTTTTTTATTTCAGATTTGAAAAGAGCGGAAAATTTCACGTTCAAATACATATTTCGTTTTTTTTTTCAAGGTAATTTTAAGGGCCCCACAGTTTGAAAATGAAGGCTCCATTAAAACTAATATTAAACTCAGCCAAAGAGTTTATTCTTGATCTGTGGGGCCCTTAAAATTACCTTGAAAAAAAAAACGAAATATGTATTTGAACGTGAAATTTTCCGCTCTTTTCAAATCTGAAATAAAAAAAGGGGGTCACCGTGCGAAAAATCAATTTTGGTTCGCTATAGTTTAGAGGTTATGTTCAAGGTCAAATTCGAGGTTACCATTGGATTCCTCGTCGAAAAATACGTTTAATATGGGGTTTTTGATTTTTTTTTTATGTTTATTTTGCGATAATTTCAGGAGTTACCAAATAGTTTTGCCGCCCAATTTAACATGTATTTTGCCTATATAAGGGCTAAAGTGCCGGATTTCGGGGGCCTCGTTTTCGGTTATAGAGGCAAATACCAAGATCCTTACCTACATGGCTTCAAACTACATGTAATCAACTACTTTCACATAAAATTTCAAAGAGATTCATGTTACTAGAAAAAAGTTACAGCTTATCGAAATCTCGAAAAAACGCCTTTTTTCATAATGTTGACACCTTTAAACAGCTCTATCTCCGTCGTTTTTGAACCAATCTTAATTCTGCGCACGGCAATTTAAAGGTAATAAAAATACCTTTAAAATGAGACGTTGCAAAAGTAAATACGTCAATCCAGTCGCCTTCTGCATCAATTCAAAAAAAGCTAAAAAACGTCAATTTTGCGATTTTTCATCCCCCTTCATTGCCCCCCCATAACCGGGGGTTGGTCTATCGAGCTCTACATAATTTTTTTACAAAAAGTACATGTCTTGACCTAAAAAATGCGACCCTCAGAGTTGAAAAATATGCACCGGTGCCCGAGTTACAAATATTTGAATAATACGCAAAAATAGGTAAAAACGGCTATTTTTGGACCTTCGAGGGGCCCAAATTTGGGCCCTAAGGCCCCTAGCGGGCTAAAAATTTACCTGAAGGCTATTTTCACATACCCAAATAACATACTAAATTTTGGGGCAGATCCGAGAACCCCCCGCACAAAAGTTGTACATATATGAAAAAACTGCTCATATATATATATATATGTATGTGCCTTTGAGCGCGCGCACATAATACCTCAAAAGTTCTTCCAGCATTACCATAAATTTTCAGCTCTATCGAAAAATCTACCTCGCAGGCCGCGGCATCGCCCCGCGAATGTATATACGTATGCGCGCGTCCAACTAGGCGAGGTGCTGAAAAGGGAGTAGCTGCGCAGCACAAACGTTATTTCGTGATTCATGAGGTTTGGCGGAGTTGGAAAAAAAAACATGTCTGTGTGCGCGCGAGAGAGGGTGTGCACGCGAATCGCGCACTATATTATGCCTCGGCACGGCGATCGTATAAAATATACCACGCTCTCCGTGCGCTTGACATTGATTTCCGAGAACGCAGAGCATTGAGATTATACGCACCTCTCTACCTTTAATACGTACACTACTACTACGCCAGCAGCAGGAGCATCGGGAGCAGCAGCGTCAGAGAGCATTACTAAATATATACAAATGTATCGCGTTTGGATGATCGTCCAGAAGGAAAAACGGACTATGATATTTTGCCTGACGCATCGCGTGAGGAGGAGTGCTGATTCGCATATGGGCGTTGATTCGCATTTGACCAAGTATATCTCGACGATCGATCATTTATGCGTGCGTCGAGGAATTCTGTACTAACTTGGTAGAAATGCTCAAAGTTTTAAGGCTAGTTGTTTGCCCGTAAGAAACAGTTTATTGGACTTGAAAAGGTCGATTGAGCATATCGCATTCTAACAATGTATGAATTTACATATAATTAAGATTACTTTTCCACTTATAGATTTATAGACTCGCCATCTAGTGTTTCAGTTTTACAGTAGCATTAAAGAATTTGAAGTAGTCGGAAAATAGTCAAATTTGTTTTGAAAACAATAAAATTCGCATACAAAGGTCACTTAAAATGCACTTAATATTTCTAATAACATAATTGGAATAAAATAATTGCCAAAAATAAGAAAATTACAATTTTTGTACTTTAAAAAATGTTCAACTGTCATTTTTTTTGTGAAAACAGTTGCAAGATACCAACCTACCTTCTTGAGGTAATACCGCACCCTCGTTTTTATCGATCTAGCACTGTGAATTTTTATGTTTGCCTGCCCCTACAAAATAAGAATTACGATTTTATTCGGGAGTTTTTCTAAAAAAAAGAATTGAAATTTACGATTCTCGTTTTTAGAATTAAAAATGTTCATCCTGTTGTCTAAAAAGAGTAGCAAATGAAAAAGCCCCGCGTTCGTGCCACAAATATGAAAAACCCGGGCCATGACTATTGAGGCAACTTCGATCATACGTATATACGAATTTTTCTCAAATACGAACGATATTTATAAGACGCAATGAGCAGTAAGTATAAAATAAGGGGCGTAACATTCATTGAATCATAGACCGGATAGAAATATTTTATTCGTACTGTACGTACAAAAACATTCTTTACATGAAAAGTGGTTTTTCTGATTATCGCGCGTGATTCGTATGGTTGGAGTTTTGAACTTTCTCTTCATATATAAATGGTCATATATCAATACTGAATATTTTAAAATTTACGGGCGTGACCGGAAATCACAAAAATGAGATTTTCCGAAAATCTAATCTAATTATCGCGTGGCGATGATCGAAAGTAAGTGTTACCGTATGGTCTATTAAATTCGTCGATGTGTCTTCCTCTGTCTGTCTCTTTCTCACGTGCGCTTGTTTGATACATAAGTTGTCTTGACCTTTTTTAAAGTCATAAATAAATCTGAAAAAAAATTTTTTTAACAGCAATGATTTTAGTTTGATTATTTTGATGCAATCGTTTTTAGATTGCACTGAATTGCCATTAAACTAAAATTTACTGTATAAGCTGATTTGAGTGTAAGTTATTTTCAAGAGACATGCAAATAGAGGCATAAATATTTATAGTAGGAAGGTACCAACGTTGTGCGAATGAGGAGAGTTTATAAAGGAAAGATGTTGACTGTATTAACAAAGCAGTGGATGATATTTTTATTCAAATTTTTTTATTTGAGCAAAACAGAAAATGTACAAATTTCAATGTGCAACTATTAGTTAATTTTTAACGGCGCCAAGATAACGGTATACAGCTCTCGGTTATTCAAATCTCCAGTGAACAGGGAACCGACAATGGACGCAAAGCCATTTCGCATCAGCGTCCAGATACGTGGCCAAGCGAATCGCTGACAAAATTCTNGTGCACCCCTCGATCGAGACATTTTCGGGCGAGATCTTCGTCGCCGGATCTGCAGGCGGCCAGCAGATCTGATGAGCTGAACTCTTCTTCTTCATACAGATATTCCGGTGGCGTTTTGACCTCTGGCTTTCTATTACTTTCTTTCAAATTGAAGATTTTTCGCACGAATCTCTTCATTTTTTGGTTGGATTTAAAATCACAATGTACTGTATGTTCACTTGTCGCAAAAATCACTCGCGTAGAATTGTGAAGTTAAAACTTTGCACGTGGCGTTATAGAGACGGACAGATGAACACTGAACTGCACCACGCGAGGCTCTTTACTATGAAACAGTTGGAAATCAGATAAGAGAGAGAGAGCGTAGATGCGTGCTTCTGCTTCGCTTGTCTGCTACAGACTAAACGAATTACAGCTGGCTTGCAGTGGACTGATGATTGTTAGCTGCTACTTACCGCGCGGCGCCGATGACCAGATCTAAAATTTTGTAGTGGGGGTATTGTAAAGTGAGCAGTGGAGGCGTGTGTATAACCATGGAAGTGGAACGTGCACAAGCATAGGAAATTCCACCGTTCCATCGAGCAGCAATTCTGACGAGTGGAATATGAAATTTTGTATGCTAATACACGTTTCAATTCCTGTTTCACCAAAAATATTTGACAAAATTTGATTGGCTCTATTGTACCAACCAAATGGAGGTATTTTATGAGTTTCAAATCACAACAGCGCCAAATGATTATTCTTAAAATTTCAATAACTTTATGAAAATTTTCTGCTAGAAATTAACATTTAATTGTTACAATTTTTATAAATTATTCAATTTATTACTAACTTTTATTTTTGACTAATTATTTAAAAGTATAAACTTACAAAATATAAGTAAGCTTATTCATTTAGTCAAATAAATTGAAACTACCGAATATTATTATTTAAATATGGTATTAATGTTGTTATTAATGTATTAAAGTTTTCAATACGGAATTTTACTATGAACTAATTCTCATTGTTGAATTCAGGATTCGCAGTTTTTGGGCGAAGGCAACGTTTGCAAGCAATTGTCGATTGTCTATATAATTATGGAAAATACTATTGAGGTAACTAGTCAGTAAAATGAGACGACAACAGATGTTTATGAAACTTTGCAGAAATGTCATTTAAAGTGCGCTTGATACGCTGTAGAAATTTCAGCATGGGTTATCGAACTAATTTTTGAGAACGAAGCCGCAGAAAATATCAAAATTTAACATGGGCTCTTATAGGAGGCCAAATTTTTCAAAATCCATTTTTTTCAACAAAAAAAAAAATTGTTGAAAATTGTTGACTGAAAAATCCAATATAACCAATATTTCAACTGACAAGGAGACCACCCCAGCTCCGGGTCATGGATTTGCTCCAAAATTTTTTTGGGGTCTCCTGGTACCCAATACTGAAGCACCCTGTGCTTATTTTGATCTCATTTCCACATTATGAAAAAATCTTTGTTATTTTCTATATCGATATAGAAGTACTTAAACGAAAAAATGCAACGATAAAAAGTTTTGAAATTTTCCAAAGAATCTGCTTGAATTTTTTCAGAATTTTTGGGAACATCTATGAATTTTGGGAACATCTTGAAAACCATTGGGTTTAGAGAAAAAAATGTATAGAACAAAAAAGTCTTAAAATTTATCAAGGAACACCCCCAAATTTTTTCAAAATTTTTGAAGAAGATTTTCAATTTTCCGACAATACGTCAATTCCAATCTCTTAAAAAAAATCTCAAAAAATTCTGAAAATATTTGAGAATGTTTCTCGATGAATTTTGAAACTTTCTTGTTCCATAAACTTTTTCTCCAAACTTAATTGTTTTTGAGTAAAAAATTATATTATTCTCACACGTACATGTATTTCTTGCATGATAATATACATGACAGTCGTGCCCGACTCCTATGGCACAATTGCCCGCCATTGAAAAAAGACGGGCAATTGTGACAAATTTTTTAAAATTCAATAAAAAATTGAAATTTCATTGTAATTTTCCAATTTTAATATATGTTATAGAGCTTGAGCTCCCCTTTGCAATGGTCGTTTCAGATTTGAAAAATTTTAAAAATTCGCTTCAGGAAGCAAGTTTGAAGTTATGGTGTCACTCATGCCCGTCTCTTCCCTATGTTATGCTTCAAGTCACTACCTTTTGATCGGTATGTTAAAAAGTACCCTCTGTCAAACTAACTAATGAGTAATTGAATAAAATGTGCGTAAAATCATTGATTTCGAATAGTGCGAGCGGTTGCCTGCCTATTGCGAGAATGAAATAGACATGCGCTTCGCTGTACTATTGTTATGATTACTGACTAGCCACCTTAAACGTTACAAAAAATCTCCTTCAAAATGAATGTTTAATAGTATCTTCCATGATTAGATAGTCACACGCGCCTCCGCTGCTCACTTTACAATACCCCCCACCACAAAATTTAGATCTGGTCATCGGCGACGCTCGGTAAGTGGCAGCTAACCACCATCAGTCCATTGCAAGCCAGCTGTAATTCGTTTAGTCTGTAGCAGACAAGCGAAGCAGAAGCACGCATCTACGCTCTCTCTCTCTCTTATCTGATTTCCAACTGTTCACAGTAAAGAGCCTCGCGCGGTGCAGTTCAGTGTGCATCTGTCCGTCTCTATAACGCCGCGTGAAAAGTTTGAACTCCGTAATTCTTCGCAAGTGATTTGTGCGACAAGTGAATATAAAGTACATTATTGCTACGTTCAAAGTTTTAACTCCACAATTCTACGCAAGTGATTAGTGCGACAAGTGAACATACAGTACATTGTCATTTTAAATCCAACCACAAAATGAAGAGATTCGTGCGAAAAATCTTCAATTTGAAAGAAAGTAATAGAGAGCCAGAGGTCAAAACGCCACCGGAATATCTGTATGAAGAAGAAGAGTTCAGCTCATCAGATCTGTTGGACGCCTGCAGAACCGGCGACGAAGATCTCGCCCGAAAATGTCTCGATCGAGGGGTGCACCCTGATTGCTTGGCTCAAAAAACAGCTGATTCACCGCTTCATTTGGCACTGTATTACCAACACAAGATGATAGTCCAATTACTTCTGAGACACGACGCAAATCCTAATTGGGGTAACGTCGAAGGCTCGACTCCGCTTCACATCATCGCAAAGCTAAAGAACAAGGAAAATGCCCATAAAAAATTGATAGATATGTTCTTCGAGATATGCGACGAACGGAAACTCAAGTTGGAAATCAATGCCCAGGACAAAATGGGTAGGACTCCGCTTTACGTAGCTGCAGGCAATGGATGCATCGAGTTCATAAAGATTCTGCTCGAAAGAAGGGCCGATCCAAATTTAGCTAACAAGGGAAACTTTAGCCCTCTGCACGTGCTCGTCAGCGGATTCCCACAAAATAAGATCTTGTTCGATCAGTTTTTGGATATATGCCACGAGAAACGTGTGGAGGTTCAAGTCGACGCTCAGAATTCATTGGGCAACTCACCGCTTCACATAGCTCTATCTCGTGACCAGAGAGGCTTGATCAATTGTCTGCTGAAAATGGGCGCTGATCCAAATCTTCCTAACAACGAAGGCTCGACAGCCCTGCATATTATTTGCAGAAGATGCAAAGCCGATTTTATTTACGAAGGTTTGATGGCCTATTTCTTCGAGATCTGTGATGAATTGAGCATAAAGTTGCAGGTCGACGCCCAAGACAACCTGAAACGAACACCTCTTCATTGGGCTGTGATGAATCTTTTGCCATTCGATGTTAATATACTCTTGGCTCGTGGCGCTGACTTGAAAAACTTTGTTTTTCCAAGTGGGAGCGATTTTCACGAGGGATTGGAATCGCTTCGGACTACAGTTGTTCCGCCTAGACACAAATTGATTTTGGCATCTAGTATGATGACCATCGTCCAGCTTCTCGAGCGCTCCGGAAGAAGAACATTTAAACTGAGCCAAGAAAACGTAAAGACGATTATAGTGTTCTTCGCCATTTACGGATTGTTCGAGAGACCAACGCAGTGCCTCGAACGATTGTGCCGCGACGAAGAATTCGTTCGCTCGGCCGAAACGCTTATGATAAAGGAGAACCTTTCGCTCTACGATCTGATCTGTATGAAACCGAGCGAGGCGGCGAAGGAAGTCACGTGCCTAGATTACTGGTACTTCTCAGGCACGAACAAATTGTTGGAGCTCCCAACCTCAGAAGCTCAAGAGATTTGTGCCATCCACCTGTGCGAGAAAATGTCGAGAGAATTTTGTCAGCGATTCGCTTGGCCACGTATCTGGACGCTGATGCGAAATGGCCTTACGTCCATTGTCGGTTCCCTGTTCACTGGAGATTTGAATAACCGAGAGCTGTATACCGTTATCTTGGCGCCGTTAAAAATTAACTAATAGTTGCACATTGAAATTTTTACATTTTCTGTTTTGCTCAAATAAAAAAATTTGAATAAAAATATCATCCACTGCTTTGTTAATACAGTCAACATCTTTCCTTTATAAACTCTCCTCATTCGCACAACGTTGGTGCCTTCCTACTATAAATATTTGTGCCTCTATTTGCATGTCTCTTGAAAATAACTTACACTCAAATCAGCTTATACAGTAAATTTCAGTTTAATGGCAATTCAGTGCAATCTAAAAACGATTGCATCAAAATAATCAAACTAAAATCATTGCTGTTAAAAAAATTTTTTTTCAGATTTATTTATGACTTTAGAAAAGGTCAAGACAACTTATGTATCAAACAAGCGCACGTGAAAAAGAGACAGACAGAGAAAGACATATGCGACGAATTTTATAGACTATACGGCAACACTTACTTTCGATCATCGCCACGCGATAATTAATTTAGTTTTTCGGAAAAACCCATTTTTGTGATTTCCGGTCACGCCCGTAAATTTTAAAATATTCAGTATTGATATATGACCATTTATATACGAGGAGAAAGTTCAAAACTTCAACCATACGAATCACGCGCGATAATGGGAAAAACCACTTTTCATGTAAAGAATGTTTTTGTACGTATAGTACGAATAAAATATTTCTATCCGGTCTACGATTCAATGAATGTTACGCCCCTTATTTTATACTTACTGTTATTTCGTCTGGCTTAAGCGTACTATCTTATACAATCAATTTTAGTTTGATCGTCAATTCGCTGTGCAATCTAAAAACGATTGCACCAACATAATCAAACTAAAATGATTGAGATTAAGAAAAGTTTTTTTTGATAATCAATTTTGTTTATAATAAGTAGCGAAATGAGCAAACATGTTATTGAAAATGCATTTTCAGCGACCGAAGACTCTGACGATGAAAATGAAATTTGTCGAAAATTCGAAGAAAAAGCTGATTTGATTAGGCTATAGCCGGTATATGATAGTTCAAATTTAATACAATCATTGGGAGTAAATTCAACAGTAAATTCTACGACAAATACTCCTAATACTTTTAATGATTGTACTTTTTTCAATTGTACGTTTGTTAATTGTACATTTATTAATTCCAACCAATCTAATAACGAATCATAATTATAATTAATATTAAAAAATCAATTCAATAGTAAATAAACATATATGTATTAGGGTGTACCCCTTTTTTAAATATTTCGAATAAAAAAAATAAAATAAAATATATCTCAGGAGCCGAGTGAAAAACTGTAAGATGGTATATTTTTGCAGGTCTGTGCACAACATGGGTGCTGAAATCAAAAATTTTCAGCTCGGAGTAGCACGAGGCAAATAAATACTAATATGGAAATGAAAAACTTTGCGATTTTTTTTCTCCCATAGGAAGGGTTTAACGAAAAATTTTCTCTGAACAAAAAGTGCTTAATTTT
>NW_019641668.1:0-22234 GCF_000599845.2 Trichogramma pretiosum
GTTAATTTGGGGTATGTCAGGGTGATTTCTGGTTGAAAAAAGGGTTGGAAAAGAGGAGAATTTTTCCATTTCACCAGATTTAATTTTTACTTATATTTTCATGTATTTTAAAATTATGCGATTTTAAGGTATATATAAGCCCTTAATCCTTGAGGATCTTCTCAGTGGTTGCGGCACAAGAACTGGGTTAGGTTCGGGCTCTGATTAAGGTTCAGCTTCAGGTGCAGCTGCAGCTGCAGGTTCTTGTATTTTCGAAGGCACTATACTTAAAAACTCTTTTACTTTCCAAGCGGTTTTTCTAATAAGTTCGGCAAGGTCTTTTCTCGATGCACGCATCGCGCTTATCTCCGCGTCCCTATCTCGCGCCTAAGCCCTACAGAATTTACCCACGTTCGCGTGGCCAAGAGGCCGGTCGTGCCAAAGCACGGGTCGCCTGAGGGCCGAGAGGCCGCGTCACGCCGAACCCGGACGACGAGGTTGCTCACCGCGTCTCCGCTCACACTCACACATCCACACACTCTAGCACTTGCTAGTGCAACTTCTTGTAGGCTCACGCACCCGACGAGGCTATCCGCTGGCACACCTATGCGCCACGCGGACACACACGTATCACAACGGTGCTGTGACTCTCACTCAACACACACAATCACCCAGCAAGTACTACTCACCAAAGACTATAGCTATCTCACTCGCAATCGCACAGGAATCGCTAACGAGAGTATTCTCAGCTGTGAGCTTCGAATAGGGCTGAAGTCCGATCGTCTACACAATCGGTCGACTACTGACTCAACTCGGCTCGCGGCCTCGCGCGTGGCCGCTCGGGCTTCCCCCTCTCTGCGGCCCACACGCGAGCCGCCCGTCCGGCCCGCAGACTGACGGGCTCATGCGAGAGCTTTGCTCCGATTGTGAGCTCGACTCCGCGTTGACTCGGCGTGTCACAGCGGGCCGCTATACGACCACCACGTCACAATTATGGTATGAGCTATATGTTTGTTCATCGCATCATTTGTTAATGCTAGTCGGTTGGAAGGTAATGCGTTGTTAGATGCATTAGGGATCTGAATCACTATGATTAAAACGAAATCAGAACGAATGCTATCATGTTTTCTCAACTAGAGTTATGATGATATCTGCTTCAAAATTCAAATTGGTGCATCTTCTCAGCTCATGACGTGATAATCCTCACTTCCTGACGTTGATCATATCATCGCTATTTCCCAAGTCAATTCGGGTTTTGACTTGTAATGAGATAATGTGTGAAACATTGAAGGTTTGAATTTTTTATCATACTACAACACACTAGTCATTGTTCGTGTTGGCATAGTATCCTAACTTAATTCATGTTATCCCCTCTTCTTGAAACAGTGTTACGAACTTTTTTCGAAAAATTTTTCTTTATGATAAAAGCAGGCCATATGGCTTTACTTGATTTTAATCTAATTAAGGAGAAATCGTGTAACAATATTGTGTAACGATAGAAAAAAAGACATACTTTTTCTGTATTATAATTTTTTTTATTTACTATATTATAAAATATTATAATACATTCATAGTGAGAATACATTTATTTATTTGTTTATTTATTTATATGGTACATTATTTTCGAACTCTGTCATTCAAAAATAGTCATTTATAGCATTGAATGGACGATCCTCTATAAATTCAATCTTATATGAAGTATTTTGCTCATGCTCCATTTCGTCATATGTAAATGGTTTCGATATTTTTATCGTAGATCCCATTGCAGAATTTTTTTACAAACCATTAGGGCTAGGATGAGTATGTGAATATGTGATTATGTCTTCATCAACTTCTCTGTTGGTTAGTTCCTCGTTGATATCGCTAATGAATGAACCAACACTTTCACACGAAGATGAATCAATTGACATTGTTGATTGTGATCTTAAAGTATATCCTGAGTCCTGGGAACCCCAGTCTCACCCCAGTGGACGGTGTGAGAATTAAATAAGGTTTATTGTTAATGATAATGAAAAAACAATAATTAATTTGAATCTCACACCGCTTCTCTGGCACAAAAATCCTAACATAGGGTCATGATGAGGTCCGAATTGAATTGGAACGCCGTGGCAATACGACTCGATCCAAGAAGTTCAGAGGGTCACTGGCTGCAGGGTTTAACCTGTCCACGTCCGATAAAACAAAATGCTTTGCATTTACCCCAACCCATTTACCGGTGTTTTATATGTTGCATATACTTCATGTACAATAATATACCTGGCACTTAATTTTTCTACTTTCAAATGAAATATGTCCTTAAATTCGCTTACTGAGTCAACTGAAGGCGAAATTTGTTATTTACGGTTAATGCCTCAATAAAAAATACAGCAAATGCGAACTTCGTGAATTTCTGCCGAATCGACTCGCTAGAATTTCATTTCCTCACTAAGTTTAAAATTTGCAATTTTTCAGCAATCGATTTTACTTAGTTTTTATTTTATTTTGAGGACAAAGATTGATTTGATTGAAAAACTTCATTTTTGTTGTTGTTATATGAACTTTCATTAATTAACAGCATTTTTTCTGCTTGAACTGAAACTTGGTTATAAATAAATAAAATTCACTCGTTATTACATGAAAAGTTATTATGATATTATTTATAGGTCGATATGTCAAAAGAACTCGTTTATTATGCCAAACACCGTGGTTTATCAACGGGAAAACTATAAGTAATGATTCCATTCAAGAATCTATCAGTATAGACATGAAGAAATACACTTTATCAGATGGTGAGTTATTTATTTAATTTTTTTATTATATTTAACGTAATTTTTGTACCTAGTATAGTGCTTTACGATTATGATACTAAAGCGATGTGCACAGATCTGGAGTCAGATAAACTTACTTACTGTTTAAAATGCATTTTAAATCTATGAAATTTTTAACGTGCTCTTGAAAACTACTTAATGAAATTATTAAAATTGTTAGCTTTATACTAAAATGAACTTAATAGTACTTTATGATACAAGGGCCATAATTAGTAACACTTTCTAACATGGCGTAGTTTAGGGCCCGAGTGCAGCAAGCGTCCTAATAGTCGCCTTAAAAAGTGTCCCCTATGGTACAAGTATCATACTCAATTTTATAGCACGTTACTTTAAAATGACGTACGATACTCGTGTCATGGAGAAATTTATGGTACTTGCATCGTAAAGTACTATTTCGCCCACACTTTCTAATGAGCAAAAATAGTATATTTTGTACCTAGGGAGTGAAAAACTGGAAAGTCTCAGAGTACGTGCAATTTATCATCCGAGGCGAAGCCAAGGTTGATAATCACGTGCTCTGAGACTTTCTTTTTTCGCTACATAGGTGCAAATACAATTTTTTGTGAATCCCCCAGCCTAAAGTAACATTTTGGTTTTGCTCAGCGGAAGTAAAATGTTACTTTAGGTTGGGGTGTCACAAAAACATTTTTTAACACTGCGTGCGCGAAACACGGGTTTTCTAACCTTAAAGCGTCAGAAAACCCTAGTGTCTCGCAAGCAGAGTTAAAAAATATCGTTTGCAACTAGTCCGCGAGGAAGTTGACTCACCCAGGAGTCTTTGCACCCTCGCTACGCTCGGGTGAAAACAACTCCTGGATGAGTCAACTGCTTCGCGCACTTGTTACAAAATATACTATTTGTATACTGGTGTACGCTAAAATTTCTAGTATTTTGTGAAATATTACGCTTGTTATTTATGCTCTTCTCATACTTTTGCTTAAAAGGCGAAACAAGCCACTCGTACTGAATGACTCCAGCCCTCGTGCATACACTATGAGCGAAAACGCTTTTTGAGCACTTGTTGCATAAATAACTATTGATTTAATGTCTTATTATTACCCTTATAAAAATTTCCAATAGGATCCCGCGAAATTCCTATTGGAATCCTATAGGACTCCTGTAGGAATTTCGCGAGATCCTATAGGAAATTTTTATAAGGGTACCTAAAATTTTATTTAAAACAACTTTACATGATTATTTCAGCTTCTAAATTCATTTGTTCTGGAAGGGAAGATGTTGATGTCAGAATGATATTAAATGGAAGACCTTTTGCTCTAGAACTGATGAATCCAAAAGTAACTAAACTTCAGATAGATGATCTTCAAACATTTTCTGACAATTTGCTAAAAAATCAGAAACTTACAATTTTTGGGAATTTGAAGATAGTAAATAAAAAAAGTTTAAATAAGTTGAAACTAGGCGAACAATCAAAAGTCAAAACATATCGAGCTTTATGTTTTTCAAAACAAAACTTTGATAAAACGACTTTTTTGGAAAAATTAACGCGACTTGAAAAAATTACTATAAATCAAGTTACTCCTGTTCGAGTTCTTCATCGAAGATCTTTATCGACTCGACCACGAATGATTTACGAAATACGAGCTCGGATCCCAAGCTCTCAAGAGTTAAATAAGTATCATACACATTACAATTTTTTACCCCCAGAATCTAGAGTCTTCATTGTAGATATTAAAACACAAGCTGGAACATATATAAAGGAATTCATAAATGGAGATTTCGGAAGAACTTCTCCATCTCTCTCAGATCTTCTAAACTGTAAACTGGAAATACTAGCATTAGATGTTACAAATATAAATTTAAAATGGCCATAATAGAAAATTATATATTTAATTAGCTTATACTGTGTCAGATATTTTGTACTCAAATCCCATTTATGGGTTGAAACTAACAAAAAAAAGGCCAAATGTTGAGACTCAATTTGACCTCAACTAGATTAGGACATTTCTATTCTGTTCATTCTAAAGTAATAAAACGCAAGTGTAAATAGAATTTCTATAAAAATCAAGATTATGATTCATATATGTTACTCTAAATCTGTGAATTACGTGTAATAAAATTTACTATAGAGAATCGTATAATTTTATTTTTTTACGTTCTTTAAATTCTGTTATTTTACAATTTGAAAGTAACGACATTTACTGGTAAACTAATAATAAAATTATGCACCATAATTAAAACCTTATGTTGAATTTGTTTATAGATCTTAAGTAAAATCCTACCATACATTTGAAGTATAAAAATGTACTTGTTACAGTGATTTTAGGATCATTTATTTGTAAATAAAGATGTATATCAATTACAGTTATGTAGCATAAAACTATCCAATAAATTCAAAATGTTAATAAACAAGTTTTTAAAATTTTCTCATTCCTGATGTAAAAGGACTTGGAGAGGTACTCGTTGTGGTTATGCCTTATAGATTAAAGCCAGTGTGTTACTCGACTTGTACGGGCTTGTGATGATGGGCATTAAGCCAAATAAATCAGTCTCTATTCCTCCGAAGGTCGAAATTATTTAATCTGTTTCTTCGCTCAATTTATAATTTTGACCTGGTCGAAAAGTTGCCTATTAGCTATAATCATCCATCCAGTTTTTAACCACTTGCAATAATCTTTAATAATTTTTATTCAAAAGTTTTTTATACAATTTGAAGATCACCAATAGATTCCTCATGCACTACTAGACATGTATGTTCATTAATTATGCTTCCAGACCTCAAAAATAAAAATTATCTGAGTTCCAAGTTCATGGTCATTGACTGCTTAGTGGGCTTTGATAATTTTTTAGAAACAATTTTAAAACCACAGATTCATTTGGTCAAATGTACACGTTCATTTAGAAGGTTACTGATTCCTATCAAAAGGTATTATTATAGTATATTTTGTAACAAGTGCGCGATGCAGTTAAACCTTTATAAAAATTCCGCGGGATCATATAGGAAATTTTTATAAGGGAAAAGTTTTTTTCTAAACGTTATGCATAAGCTGTGATAATCAAATGAGGGCACGATTACTATATCCGTGGTACAGCGAGGTTATGATCAATTCCAACAGAGGGCGTTAAAACTTGATATTTGGACTGTTTTAAAATATTCTAGTTGCATTTTGGTTGCAGTATTTGTTTTATAAAAAAATAAAGTATTAATAAAAAAATTATGAAATTAATATTTTCTTTTACTTTACTACATATATTTTCCTTTTATGCATGCAACACGTTCCTACTTAGGTTTCTTATTTTTTAGATTTCGTGGCAACAATAAAAAATTTTCATACCAGCGGCCCGAAAGTGACTACTTCCCTGCCGCTGCGCAAAGCGGGAAGAGCGATTTTCGGGCCACTGTGTATGAAAAATGGTATACAGGCCTATGCCGCGAAAAAAGAAAGCCCCAGAGCACGTGTTTATCGGCCTCGGCTTCGCCTCGGCCACTAATTACACGTACTCTGGGACTTTTCTGTTTTTCGCGGCCTAGGGCAGTAATATACTATTTAATTAATAATTCGAACATGTTAGTTCTAACGATTGTTTATATTTTCAAAATTAATCAGTTCTTAGTAAGCTTACTAACGACACGCATCAACTTGATTGTTTTGCCAATTTTTCAAGCAGCATTTGTTAAAGTATTTGTTAAAGTATTGTTTGTGCATCGTTAAAGTCTTTGTTAAAGTTATTAAAGTATTGTTTGTGTATTGTTAAAGTCTTTGTTAAAGTTTTGTGTAAAATGAGTGTACATCCTAATCTTCATTTTAAATTGGCAAATTTTTCGATTTTCCATTCATTCGAGAAGCTGCTCCCAACGAACGACATCGCGATCCAGTTTGTCGAAGCATTGGCATCCTATCGCGCAACTCTACGCCTCCAAAATGTTGCGATTTACCCATGAAAGTTGAAGAGTTTCCAGCGAAAAAATTGAAGTGGGTTTGGAGATGCTCGACTCCGAGATCGAAGAAAAAAGGTAGCATATCGTGTCGCAACATTATCAATCCTGCTTGTGGCACATTCTTCGAGGGTAAAGCCTGTCGCATTGAGATTCGCGATGCACTAGCAATTGTTATCTGCTTTGTAATGCAAATGACAGTAACCGAGACATACAAGCATGTTGAAGCTTGGCGCCATGAACGTGAGGGTATGGAGCTTAGTACTAGCACAGTAGTTGATTATTACAGTTACTTCAGAGAGATAGCTTAAGTAGTAGCATCGCAGAGTGATGTGGTTTTAGGTGGCATCGGCAAAACAGTGCAAATCGACGAAACTTTCTTGACGAAAAGGAAATATCATCGTGGTCGTGTAACCGAGCAAATGTCTATAATCGTGCTCGGTTTATACTGTAAAGAGGACAAGATTGGACTCTTTTTTAAAGTGAACGCGAAGAGTAAAGCAGGATTGTGACCATACATTAGAAAATATGTCGATCATGAAACTTCGAGGATTTGTACAGATAGTGCGAAGCACTACCATTGGGTCGAAAAAATGTTTTCTAGTAATACGGAGCATTTACAAACCAATCACAGCATTGGTGAATACGTCGAAAAGGCAAATCCTTTAAACACCATCAATGACTTAAAAAAACCAAAATAAGCTCTTGAAAAAGTCGATTAAATGTAGACGAACGCCAAAGTTACTCCACCAATATATGGCTCTGAATTTTTATAGAAGAACTTTTTTGCATCGATACAAGAATGATTATGGGTCACAAATTATGACATTTTTACTTGACATCAAGACCGTTTATTCAGGCATTGTTGACGGCGAGTTAAGAGAAGGTTTGACAATCAAAGATCTATACACCGTCATTTTCATCGTCTGAGCAAGATCAATTTCTACCCCCGCCGAAAAAACAAAGACTAGAAAATGAACTTTAATTGGAAAATTACAACATTGACAACGCGATTGAAAAAGATTACTCTGAATTTGATGTCAATGATTTTTGATTTTAAAATTTAAATTTTTAAAAAGTTTTTAATTTAAAATTTTTTTAAATTTCTATGATGGTATTTTTTGGCAGTGGGGGGGGGGGGGTTCGCCCCCCAATCCCTCCGCGGGGGCTTCGCTCCCTGCACCCGCTCCTCACCTCACCTTACATACCTAACTCCTTACATTCTCACATCAAATCGAAACATTAATGGTATCCGTAACAAGGTGTAAATTTGGGGGTGAGTCCAAAACACATAAAAGGTGCTACATCCAATCAGGTGAGGTTTAAAAATATTTTATGGTCTTTTTTTTTTTTAGTTGATTACGGCCCTTTCTGCTACTAGGCTAATTGGCCAACCTCACCGTTCTACCTAACGGTGGGTCTTGCGTGTATATGTAAGTGTGTGTGTTAGTGTATTAGCGTGTACCTATAGTCGATATGGTTGCGCCTCCCATACCACTGAGGTTACGCTTTGATAATGGTGTGACCCCCAACACCAGAGACCGCAGTTGAAGTGCACCGGCTTTTTTCCAAGGAAAATTTCCACGGATTACACCCAACGGTGCAAACCCCGCAGAAAAAATCCTCGGGAAAAAACCAGCCCACCGCCGGGATTTGAACCCCCGACTTCTATTTTATGGTCATATTTCAACAAGTTTTAGCGCCCTCTGTCGTTATTCATCATAATCTCGCTGTGCCACGGATCATATCGTAATCTCCCCCAAATGAGCAAAGAAATAGTATATTTCTCAACGGGTGCACATATGGTTTTTTAGCAAAACGAGGGATTATAGCACGAGCCGAAGGCGAGTGCTGTAACGAGTTTTGTTAAAAAACCATATCTGCACCAGTTTGAGATACTATTTTTTCCTACGAAAGCCTAAAATTAGCGGCAAAGTTGCGTATTTTAGGTTAGAGTGGGAAAAAATTTTTTTTCCGATGAAGAACCAAAAACTCGGGATAAGGACTGAGATCCTGAAAACTTGGGTAAATAACTGAGGAGAAAGTAAATAGACATTTAAGATGATTGGAAATTAAAAATTAATGTAAAAACGAAGCGTGCAGGTAGACAAAGCCCGCATAGGAGTAGTTACAGTATCTTCCCTTATAAAAATTTCCTATAGGATCTCGCGAAATTCCTACAGGAGTCCTATAGGATTCCAATAGGAATTTCGCGGGATCCTATTGGAAATTTTTATAAGGGTTATAAAATAAGGAGCTATTTTTTATTTTAAAATTAATAAAATTATAAATTATAAAATGCGTAATAAAATGGAGCAGTTTCATACATTGTTAAAAAATGTTTAAAATATTCCATCTGTTGCAAAATAGTTATTTATGTAACAAGTGCCCAAAAGGCGTTTTTTGGCACGAGTGGGTGTTTTTTCCGCACACCGTGCGCAAAAAGCTGTGCACGTGTTGCATACAAAATTGTATGCAATAGTAGGCGAAAAATACGTTCATTTAAATGAGGCGTTTTACCGCACACAAGTGTCCAAAAACGCTTTTTTTTTCGCGCACTAAAAAATGTGCGAAAAAAGACATTTTTCGTCATACTATTGCATAAAAAAGTTTTTTCATAATTATAAAAATGCAAATATATTTTTATCTATAAGTTAATTTCTTTATCATTTTAAAACAGAATAAAAAATTTAGGTTGATTTATTCATTTTAATTAAATTTTAATATTATTACTGTTAAAATAAAGTACCTTACGATTAGAAGTTTGCAATAAATTATATTATTTAAAATATTATTTTAATCCACATAAAAATTTTGTCTGGTCAAATTAATTAAAAAAATTTATGAACATAAGATTTAGATTAATTGCTTTGACTGATGACCACTAAAAGTAAATCAGTAAGTATGTTTGCAAAGAACATAGAAATTAATTTTAAGTTGAATATTTAAATAAATTATGTCATATTCAAGCACTAAGTTGATAAAAATCACAGTTTTATATGCTTTTAGTTCTATTGTTAATAAAATTTCTTTTTTAAGTTTAATTGATTTTCCTAATGGTTCTCATTTTTATCTTTATTTCAACTTTCTTATTAGTTTAAATTTAGATTGCTAAAAAATGTGAATTTGTCATAAATATATAGATAAATCATGGGAAGAAGAATTTTTTGAAACAAATACAAGTTGGTTCAACAAACTACTTCAACATTTTATTTGGTTGCTGTGCTTAGAATAAAATTTGAATTTACAGAATTGAAGCACCTTTATAGCTAACAATCATAATTCAATTTTAGACAAAACGGTTTTTGCATTGACGAATAGCTTCATTGAAACCTTCACACAATGAGATATCAGGTTGATTTTGGGCACATTCTAAAAATTGTTTGATTTCCCAAGCACATGCATTATTAGTAGTATTAGCATCAGAAGCTACAGGAGCTTGAGCTGGAGGAGCTTGAGCAGTCGGCTCGTTTGAACCTCCACTAAACAATCCGGTCATTGCATGGCCAATGGTGTGGCCCACTGCTGAACCAATAGCAACTCCGCCAGCTGTAGCAGCCATTTGACCCATGAGCGATGGTTGTTGAGGTTGCATTGGTTGAGCAGGCATTGGTGTTGCTGGAGGAGCTCGAGCTGGTAGACTATTTGAACTTGATCCATAGCTTTGAGTAGATCCATGAGAAGGTCTTGTGCTGGAAATATGAGTACACTAATTACTATAGGATTCTACAGAAATTCAACTGAATATTTATTTTGCATTGAATTTCAATTCATTAACAAATTTTTAGCAACGAATAACAGTCCAATAACTAGTTGTAATAAATAAGTGTTGCACCATGTTATGTTTTTTAAACGTTAAGTGCGGTTATAAAAAGTTAATCATCAGGAAAATATACCTTCTTGGAGGTGGACCTGATGCTCGACCACGACGAGGCATTTTTAAGAAATTAAATATAATTTTATTGCACAAAAAATGATATAAAATATGAACTCAAATTTATTCTTCGACAAGAGTACGTCTGCTCTGCCTTGAAACAATCTGACTGTGAATTTAAGCTGCACGTACAATGATATACTGAAAATTTCACAAGCTATAAGTAGCTAGCGCTATTGCGCAGGTCAACGAAACTACATTGGCAGTCAGCAATACAAATATGTTATAACTCGAGTTTTCAAACTTCAAAGAGAGAATTGCAAATAAAATTTTTCAATTTCAAATTATAATTTTCTTCGTTTAAAATTTCAAAAAAAAACGTCAAACATTTTGATTTGTACCTTTTAAAGACACCATTTAAAATTGTACGTAAATATTTAATTATATAACAGAACTTATTTATGAAGTAACAACTGCCTACTTTCAAATGCTTCATTATTTAAACATCAATATTATCAAGTTATTGACTATTCAAAAAATATACCATAAAAAAATTTTTATTATTAATAGTATTTGCATTCTGGAATTCTGTCAGTTAGTTATCAAAGGTTAATTTTGGCTCTCCTGATCAACATGTGCATAAATTATATAATAAATTGATGCATTATAAAATTTGCGATTAATATTTAGTAGTTGCATTCAATTAAGATCCAAATATAAGCAACGTTCAACTTCTCGCTTTATTGCATATATCAAGGTTGTAATATTGTCAAGACTTTAATTCAGTACCACCACTACGACCGTCACTGTCAGTGTCCTATTTTAGAAGCTGTAGTTTTTAGGGGAAAAATTTATTAATTCGCAAGTCACATCTATTTTATTAAATTTATGCATCTTTATTGTGACCAGTAAAACTAAATTCGTAAAGAATGGGAAAAATATACTTTAAATGGAACTTATGCTATTTTAACTAATTATTAGCAAACCACATTTTTTATCCAAACCTATACAACACAAGAAGTATACGAACATTTAATAGTACAGAAATGTTTCAATGCTGTCAATTGAATTGTCAAAACTTATGATTGAATCTAAATGAGTTGACTAGACTAAAAACATTTTATGTTATAACTTTGTATAGATAATATACAGTTTCTAAACATAAGTATTAAATTGAATTTTGAACTGAATAACTTTTTACTTCAAAATGCAATGTCAAATACACGATTTGCCAGATGAAGTTTTAGAATATATATTGAGTTTAATACCTCCATACACATACTTGCAAAGATGTATGTTTGTTTGTAAAAGATGGTACAAGGCTACAAAAAGTGAGATATTCTTTTTCTAAAATATTACTTATTAACTAAAAATAAAATTTTTTCTCCATAGATGTGATTGATCACAACAATACCCATTTCCAAAGATCAGTGGCCCATGGGTCATTGATATGGAGTTCTTTACCAAAAAAAGATTGCTCGTCAATTATCAGTAGAAGACACTCTCATTCTGCATGTACTGTTGGTAGCGCAATGTATGTATTTGGCGGTTGCACAGCAACTTGCACTACCTTCAATGATTTATGGAAACTAGATTTAGATTCAAGAAAATGGTTTCGACCCATGACCACTGGAAATTATCCATCACCTAAAGCTTGTGCGTCAATGTTAAATTATAAAAAATTTCTTATTTTATTTGGAGGCTGGTCACATCCTTCTCCATATCCTTTTTATCAGGTATTAGTTTTAGCAATTAAATATGCCTCTGTTGATTTTCATAATATTATAAACTTTTCAGCAATGGAAATTATTTAATGAACTTCATCTCTATTCTTTGGAAACAAATCAATGGATTGCCGTCAATTCAAATGAAATGCCACCACCAGTCTCTGCCCACTCTGCATCAATTCATGGTAATTTAATGATTGTTTTTGGAGGCATTACAAATGGCCATAGGTACATAATATTTTAAGAATATTCATTCTGTTTTGAACTTGATCCACTTATCTATTAATCCATTAACAATCAAGTAACTTGATTTTTTGGCAAATTTGTAACACAATAGTTTTCATGTTAATATATTTTGTAGAATTTAATGCTCTCTTCCATCTATATCAACAGGGTTATTTTTCTAGTTATTTTAAGATATTCACTTTTATAATAAAAATCGGTAGAATTTTATCATCAGTAGTGCATAGCATATTGAGAAAATTAAAATTTATATATATGCATACCAGCTAACATTTTTGACAATTATAAGCTATCAGCAAAATTTTGTTCACAATACAATGCATTTTTGAATGCATACCTTTTATTTTTTATGAATTTTTTAATTCATGTAAATAATTTCAAGATTCTTTGGTCAGTATTAAATTTTTTTACTATTTTTTGTGAAGCACGTACATCTTCTAGCTTCTATACTCATCTTTCATACCATATCTAAGAGCCTTATAAATGATAATTTTTGAGACTCTCTAGTTTCCTCTTAACAGGCTTACAGTTGACACTTTCTAAAAATTCATGAATTTTAATAATATATGTTATAAAAATTTTAACTTAGTCCTGAAGGAATTTAAACAAAAATTAAAAACTTCCAAATTTTTAATAAAGCGATAAGTAAGTTGTTCTGCCCAAACAATTAAGCTATTTTCAGCAATGAACAATCATCTCGCTCGAGATTGCGGTCATAACCATACTGACCCTGTATAGGCCGAAAAAATGTAAAAAAAAAGAGATGAAAATATCTAAAATAGAAAAAAATATTTACTCTTCGAATATAAAACAATAAAAAATTGTATTACTTTGTTTTTCAGTTGAATTAAAACGCGTCTAGGACACTTTTTGTTTCAGAAACAGCAATAAATGTGACTACATGCTCTAGATCATAGAGTAGCCTTTCCTTTTCATTAAGTATCCAAATTCGATCTCCAAGTCGCCGATACCATTTCGAAATATCTGCTAAAATTGAATTTTCAGTCCCCTCTCTTCGACTTTAACCCCCTCCCTTCAACCCCGAGGTTGCTCCCTCGATTATCAATGAATACCCCGTAGTATTGAGAATTTTAAGAAATTGTTATGTATGAATTTACTTCTCTAATAAAGTCGGAACACTCTCGTACAGCAAAAAAGAATATAGGAAATTCCGCAAAACGTATCTAGTACACGTGGATTTTAATTTAATATTACCCATTCATAAATACATGCCGTCGAGCTATATTTTATAGTACTTTATGAATTATATATGCTTAAACTGAATAAAATTGAAAAATGAAATATTTGTTTGACAGTACAAATGATGTATGGTGTTTGAATTTGGAATCTTATGATTGGAAAAAACCGATTACTTCAACTTTAAAACCTCAACCTAGGTATGGTCAATCACAAATAGCACTGGGCGATAAGCACTTATTGATTCTTGGTAAGTTTCTGAATGCTAAAAAAATAAAGTTTAATTTTTATCGGTTTTGAATTTGTGGTAGTTATTAAATGGTAAGCTAATAATGATCTTACAATGAGAATGTATATTTATCAATGTTATTTTGTTTCTTCATCAATGATTATAGTACTTAACGATACGAGTGCCATTTGTCACGGCGTAGTTTAAGGCCCGAGTGCAGCGAGGGTCCTAATAGCTGGGCCGAAAAACGTCCCCATGGCACGAGTATCGTACAACATTTTGTAGCACTGTGCTAAGTTCACATTTATGACCCCTTTTCCGAGGTTAGCGCATGAGCGTATGCGAGTGCGATGCGAACTCAGCGGTGCCAGAATGTGCGACTTATGCCACAGAAAAGCGTGCCATAGATGTGAACTTATGCCACACAGTGCTATAACATGAGTGAATTTATATACCACTGCTCGGTATAAATCCGCCATTTTAGAAGTATAGAGGCTAGATCGAAATTGCAGCAACGCGTTTATTGAAGGTTCAGAGAAAAAGTGCACGATTTCTGGTGTTATGGGAACTCCGAAGGCAGGGCAAGGTAGAAAATCGACTTTAATAAAAAATTTTAAGTAAATAAACCACGTTTCTTTTTTAATTGCAAAGTAAACGATGATAAAGTTTATTTATCGCAAAAATAACACCGGATTTTGAAAAAGCATACCCAAAAATCCCTGGAAATGGATTTTCAAAAAAAGATTTAAACTTTATCTATGATTTTTTTACAATTGAAAATTCATTCACAAATTTGTATTTTTGCGCGTTAATGGGTTAATTGTAAGTTTGATAGTGAGTGACAAGGCCACCAGCGCGGCTTTGACTTACTATCCAAATTTATCTACGAATTTAAGGGGAGTCATACACTAATTCACTCCTCTTTGTAATTTTTTTATATAAATCACAGTTTAATGTCAATCTACATTTTCAACATAAAATTGACATCTTTGAGCCCTAAAAAATGTGAAAAAAATTGCAGAATAGGCATTTGCATCTAAAAATAGCTCATTTTTGCTATTTTAGCCTTTTGGCACTGTGCGCAAAGTTCAGATCAAAGTTTTTGGATTGGGAGATCCTGATAGGTCTCAAAATCTTCAGAAAAGTATCTTTTATGGGCTGAGTTTCATGGAATTTTGATTTAGACCTTCATATCAATTCTATTATTCAATATGTGCTCAAAAACATTGATAACTTTTTTTTATATCTTGCTTTTTTCACATCTGTTGCAAAAAAACTTTGTTATAACTCTAATCAAAATTCCACAAAACTCAGCCCATAAAGGATACTTTTCTGAAGATTTTGAGACCTATCAGGATCTCCCAATCCAAAAACTTTGATCTGAACTTTGCGCACAGTGCCAAAAGGCTAAAATAGCAAAAATGAGCTATTTTTAGATGCAAAGGCCTATTCTGCAATTTTTTCACATTTTTAGGGCTCAAAGATGTCAATTTTATGTTGAAAATGTAGATTAACATTAAACTGTAGTTTATATCAAAAAAATGACAAAGAGGAGTGAATCGGTGTATTACTCCCCTTTAAGAGAATCTGGACCTCTTATTTTTACCGAATAAAACGCAAGAAATTTCTTTTATTCATATTTTTTTTTATAATCGAATTCGGACAAACGTCTCTGTGGCACTCTTCATTTTATTGCTGAGAAACAGTAGCTACAATTTCAGCCTATTGCTCCGCGAAGATTTACCGGAAAACTGGATAATAAATGTTAAGTTGTGTTTATTTGTTCGATTCCCCGGAAAAGTGCATTGAAAACTAAAGTCATTGTTGAAGTGTTTTTTTGTGAATTGGTTCAAATTTTACAAGTCAAAAATGGCTTCAAAATTGTTAAAAATAGACAAAAGACGCTTATGAGACGCGTGGAGGGTACAACCGAAATTGGGGTCTAGAATTTGGGCTTAGGGACTTTTTCATCTACTATAACATACCAAAAGCGTGTTCAAATCCGAGGACCCCTGGCGCATGATCATTTAAAAAATTCTGAGCCTTACCCATATATTTAAAAAAATAAATAACTAATTTGTTTTGTAATTAAAACATCTTTAGGAGGTTGTACTGGTCCAAATGCTGCAATCAATGATGTTTGGTTACTAGTAATGGAAGATCCTATTTGGACATGGAAAAAAGTTCAATTAAGTCAATCTCAAGCATCACCCACACGTATATGGTGTCATCAATCATGCAAGGTAATACGATTATTTTCGTTTTAAAATATAATCATACATAAATTACCTTATTACATAGTTACTAGTATATCATGGCACACGTATAATATGGAATTTTACAGCACTGTACTAAATTCACATTTATGACCCCTTGTCCGAGTTATAAGTCGCACTTTTTGGCACCGCGTCGTCCGCATCATACTCGCTACGCTCGTGCGGTGACCTCACTACGCTTTACAAGAAGTTAACGTTAAAGCAAAAAATTAAATTATCTCAACATCATTACCTTATTATATTATATAATTAAACAGTGTGTAAAATATTATTATTTTAAATTAACTTAACAACAATTTTATGTGCTGTAGGTTGGAAATTTTATTATTGTTTTAAATCGAAGCAATCAGTATCACTCTGTTGAAATGAATTTAACTTCGGAAAAACGCACACATTCAAATTATGCATCCAGCTCGTCATCAAAAAGGTAATTAAAATGTTTTTTAAGTGTCGTTATTATATTCTATAAGACCTCAACCTAAAAATCGCAATTTTTTCGATACTTTTATGCAACTTGGATGAATAAGCTTTTTCAAGAAAACCTGGAATAGGGCCAAAAAAGCATATGTACTGCACCCGTTAGATAATAGTTCTTTATACTTCAAGGTCTGGTATTCGTGCTATTACAGCGTAGTGGCTTAGGCGCCTACTGCTCCCATCACTAAACAATTGCCTCGACTGTAATAGCACCGATCACAAGTTCTTGATACATACAAAATTTGTCTACCTTATTGTGCGTTTTAAGGAGCTAAGTAATGCATAATTGTCATTTCCCATTTCATTTCTATTCATCAAACTTAGATCTCATTACTTTATAGTTTAATGCGCGATCAGAGTACTTTGTGCAAGACCATAATAAATGGTTAAGATTCTCATGACCTTCGTTGCATTCACGCTATCACTTTTTTCTAAGTGAGATGACAGTTTCGTTACTGGTCACGTTGCTAATTTAACTATCATGCGCTTTTGATATACTCTTTATTCGACTGGCTTTGTGTGGTCTTCAATTCTAACATCCCAATTTTTAAATTCAATGATTGAGGTCAGATAAAGCTAAATGCTAGTCAAGGCGATATTCTCGCTAACATCGGAAAAATAGAGTAATGTACCATTGTTGCGTCATTCCCTCCGTAAGGACACCCAGAATGTAGAAACCAATTTTACCCTGGAATTTCCCAGCACCCCTTTGGTTAATCTATTTTTTTAAAACCTATTTATCTAAGTAATTTTGACCATTTTAAAGAAAAAGTTAATACCCCTGGTTATTTTCTCTAAAATGTATATTTTTTGAGTTATAAGCGATTCATCATTTTCCTGCCGCTGCGCTAAACGGAATATTGCTATTTTCGGGCCACGGTGTATGTAAAATAGCATACCGGCCTATACCGGGAAAAAATAAAGCTCCAGTACACATGTTAAGGAGGTTCGATAGTAAACTTCATGTCTTTAGAAATGCCTGAAACTTTTTTATTTCAATCTAGTTTTCGAAAAAAAAAAAATCAAAAACGACGTCTTATACATGGGTCTTATGGGGAAAATTACAACAATGTCACAAAAAAAGCATTATGCAAACGAATTAGACTTAAGAAATGAAATAAAAAACTATTTTTTAGAAGGCCAAGAAGATATTGATCATTTTGAAAAAAAAAACAACTCGTTTTACAACACCGAATGCTCAATAAACAAGTCTAAAAACGTGAGATTCTGAGACACGCGAGCCGAAATGTCGCGTTTTTACACGTTCATCGCTGTATTTCAGCTAGTAAAAATAAAATTTACTCTCTGGAAAATATGTATTTCGATGGGAAATTTCCTCAGCTTTCGATTCAGACTACTTTGAAAAATCTTAAAAATGCGTTTTTTGAGATATTTAATGTTAAAAGTTTATTTTTACAATTTTCCGTGGAAAATGGGAAATTTTTAAAAATCTGACTTCACCATCGGAAAGCTGAGGAAATTTCCAATCGAAATCATATGTCACATATTTTTTTTAAGTGCGTTTAGGGGGTTTTTCAGCGAGATAGAAGTTAAGTAATTTCGCCTATAAGTGCCGTGCGGCCGCTGCATGCTGTTTTGCTAATAATATTTTGTTCCCATGAGTTGGTATCACTCCTTCGTGCCCGTGTATAAGCATAGGCGACCCCCTCGCCCCGCCTGCCCCTTGAAAGTGCTATCGAACCTCCTTAATTGACCTCGGCTTCGCCTCGGTCGCTTATTTCCCGTGCCCTGAGATTTTTCTGTTTTTCTCGGTCAAGGGCAGTAAGGGACCGAGGCGAAGCCGAGGTCGATTAGCACGTGCACTAGGGCTTTCTTTTTTCCCAGTATAGGCGGGTATGCTATTTTACATATTGCTACTTTCGGGCCGCTGGTATGTAATATACTAATTTTATACCAGTAGCCCGAAAGTGACCATTTTCCGTCCGCTGCGCAAAACGGGAAAATCTATATTTAGGGTACGAGATATGAAAAATAGTACACAGGCCTATAATGCCGCGAAATAAGAAAGCCCCAGGACATATGCTCGTCCGCTAATTACTCTCGGACTCTTTTGTTTTCCGCGGCCCAGGGCAGTAATATACTCAATATGATATAGTAATATTAATGTTTGACTAGACTTTAATATGTGCGCGCTACGCGCGCATGGAACTCTTATGAGTATGTAATTTAATATATGAAAGATATTATTAACTACAGACAGAGGGCGTATATAGATGACACTAAAATATTTCTTGTACTCACATGAAGTTGGCTCTAAGAGGGTTCAATTCGATCTATAATCGCAATGGCTCTTATATTAATTAGATTAGATAGTGGCGGGAGAGAGTCTAAAGAATGTTATATTTGTTACAGCACCAAATACAGGGCACACATTTGCATAAGCAATCGCCATTATTTAATATTACATTTCTCATAAAATAATTTATTTTCAGATAAAATTAATATAAAATTCTTATCTCTGAATTTTTTTCCGTTTGTAATACTACATTGGCGACTGATCACGGAATTATTTCAAATTAAAGTTTAGATGATCTGGCTCAATTTTTTTGTGTTAGAAATGTTCCAAAATTTTATTAATATTTACATGAGCTTCTTATGTTCCTATTTGCAAAACTTGAAGTTTTTTGTTCGCATTACACTCGTTATGCTCGCGCGCCAACTTCACTTTGTACTACCAGAAAATACGATTTAAGCATCGGAAAAGGGGGCATAAATGTGAACTTAGCACAATACTATAAAATTGCATAGGATACTCGTGCCATGGGGACACTCATAGATCGTTAATTACTAATGGGCTTTTATGCTTAATTATTACAATTTACGCATCAATTTTATTTTCAGACCAACTGTATCACACGGAAATAGTAAGGATTGGAATATTACTGGACATAATAGCCCCATTTCTAAACCAGAGAGTCGACATTTACAGTTACCTCCACTTGATTCAATAAAAATACAACCAGTTATTGAAAGTAAAGCATTCAAGAAGTCCATTGATAACAATTCACGAAGGAATCGTTTTGAAGAAATTGAAATTAAGTTGAAAAGCAATGAAAACTCCTTGACAATATATGTATTAGATATTAGCAAAATTATATGTGATTGCTCTGCTTCTTGGGTTCTTTCTGAATGTGAAAAAAGTAAAGGTCCAGATGAGAGAATTTTATACTCATTAGTGTTAGGTAAAGAAGAATTGATATTCTTTGGGGGAATTAAAAAAGAGCCAAGTAATTTTGAAGGGCAAGCAGAAGTTAATAATTCCCAAGTATACAATGATCTTTATTTTATAAATGTTCCTAAATATATAATTTAAAACTTTCCAGTATTTTTTAAAAATTTCTATGACGATTTGCATTAGTTTTTAAACAAAATAAAGATATAGTAATTTTTTGTTAGTAAACTTTAATTTTTTTTTAAATTCAAGAGTATATTACTGTAAAGATGAAGGTATAAAAAACTTTGTGCAATCAGAAAAGCTAGAAAAAATATTTGAAATATGTTTATCAAAAAAAAAGACACTGAAAAAACGGTCACTTTTAACAGTCGTGTGGGGCATCATCTTATTTCGAGATTGAAATGTACATAAGTTCAGGAGTTTAATATTCGTTCTATGCCTCTGTTTATAACAAGAATCTCAGATGAATTATAGAGCCACATTAAACTTACTGTTAACTCCAGCCGCTTATGTTTAGAGAGAATGTTTGCCGGTGTAACAATTATAAGATTGTATGCTGCAATACAATTTGTAGCAGTTCAAAATGTAATAAATATTTTTTCAAAGTTGACAAAACTATTTTTATATTTCATGGAAGTTCTATCCAAAATAAATGATTAAAGTCAATCAAATGAAGTATTGTTAGAGGTTGGCTAAAAATTAGACCAAACAGCTCAATTTCCTAGATCCATAAAATGTCCTTTTTGAAAGAGTAATAATAAAGAATAATAATAAACAATAACATTTTTCTGAAGTAAATTTTCAAAACGCCAGTTTGAAATTTACCAGGATAGAAATGTCTGTGAAATTTCCTTTGACGTTGACTCATAAGGTATTCCACGTTATAACTCTTCATTCACGAACATATTTATACGAACCCTTTTATACACTCTGCAACACAATTATCACAACAAAAAGTTGATTGAAATTTCGTTAATTTTCAAATGCTTCTATCTTAGCCAAACAAAACATTTCCAATGGTACCTTCTAAATTGCCTACAGAGCGCAAAAAAATCGGAGAAAACGATTTTTGTTTACATTACTCGTCGAAAAGAGTAATTAGCGATGGTGTATATTTGATTTAAGGTGATGCCTTGGCCACAATTTTTACCGACCGAGCACAGAAAATATATATTTTCGTAACTTTTTTCCAGGCTGATTTTCGAAAAACGGCTCTGTGGAGCCCTCCGTATTGATGCTGTGAACAACTGCACCAAATTTCAGCCAATTTCATCGGGTAGTTTTTCCGGAAAACAGGATCGAAATTTTTGATTACTGTTTGCAGGATAAAAAATTTTGATCCTGTTTTCCGGAAAAACTACCCGATGAAATTGGCTGAAATTTGGTGCAGTTGTTCACAGCATCAATACGGAGGGCTCCACAGAGCCGTTTTTCGAAAATCAGCCTGGAAAAAAAGTTACGAAAATATACATTTTCTGATCCAAATTCGATCTCCAAGTCGCCGATACCATTTCGAAATATCTGCTAAAATTGAATTTTCAGTCCCCTCTCTTCGACTTTAACCCCCTCCCTTCAACCCCGAGGTTGCTCCCTCGATTATCAATGAATACCCCGTAGTATTGAGAATTTTAAGAAATTGTTATGTATGAATTTACTTCTCTAATAAAGTCGGAACACTCTCGTACAGCAAAAAAGAATATAGGAAATTCCGCAAAACGTATCTAGTACACGTGGATTTTAATTTAATATTACCCATTCATAAATACATGCCGTCGAGCTATATTTTATAGTACTTTATGAATTATATATGCTTAAACTGAATAAAATTGAAAAATGAAATATTTGTTTGACAGTACAAATGATGTATGGTGTTTGAATTTGGAATCTTATGATTGGAAAAAACCGATTACTTCAACTTTAAAACCTCAACCTAGGTATGGTCAATCACAAATAGCACTGGGCGATAAGCACTTATTGATTCTTGGTAAGTTTCTGAATGCTAAAAAAATAAAGTTTAATTTTTATCGGTTTTGAATTTGTGGTAGTTATTAAATGGTAAGCTAATAATGATCTTACAATGAGAATGTATATTTATCAATGTTATTTTGTTTCTTCATCAATGATTATAGTACTTAACGATACGAGTGCCATTTGTCACGGCGTAGTTTAAGGCCCGAGTGCAGCGAGGGTCCTAATAGCTGGGCCGAAAAACGTCCCCATGGCACGAGTATCGTACAACATTTTGTAGCACTGTGCTAAGTTCACATTTATGACCCCTTTTCCGAGGTTAGCGCATGAGCGTATGCGAGTGCGATGCGAACTCAGCGGTGCCAG